>NC_074689.1:26065501-26139764 GCF_029448725.1 Salvelinus fontinalis
AAATTAATGAGCTGTGGAGACCTAAATTAATGTGCTATCGAGACTTAAATGAATGAGCTGTGGAGACCTACATGAATGTGCAGTGGAGACCAAAATTAATGAGCTGTGGAAACCTACATAAATTAGATGTGGAGACCTAAATTAATGTGCTGTGGAGACCGAAATGAATGAGCTGTGGAGACCTAAATTAATGTTGTGTGGAGACCTAAATTAATGTTCTGTGGAGATCTAAATGAATGAGCTGTTGAGACCTACATGAATTAGACGTGGAGACATAAATGAATGAGCTGTGGAGACCTAAATTAATGTTGTGTGGAGACCTAAATTAATGTGCTATCGAGACTTAAATGAATGAGCTGTCGAGACCTAAATTAATGAGCTGTCGAGACCTAAATTAATGAGCTGTGGAAACCTACATGAATTAGATGTGGAGACCTAAATTAATGTTCTGTGGAGACCTAATTTAATGAGCTGTGGAGACCTAAATTAATGCACTGTGGAGACCTAAAATAATGAGCTGTGGAAACCTACATGAATTAGATGTGGAGACCTAAATTAATGTTCTGTGGAGACCTAAATTAATGAGCTGTTGAGACCTACATGAATTAGACGTGGAGAAATAAATGAATGAGCTGTGGAGACCTAAATTAGTGAGCTGTGGAGACCTAAATTAATGTGCTGTCGAGACCTAAATGAATGGGCTGTGGAGACCTAAATGAATAAGTTGTGGAGACCTAAATGAATGAGCTGTGGAGACCTAAATGAATAAGTTGTGGATACCTAAATGAATGAGCTGTGGACACTTAAATTAATGAGCTGTGGAGATCTACATGAATTAGATGTGGAGACCTAAATGAATGAGCAGTGGTGACCTAAATAAATGAGCTGTGGAGACCAAAATGAATGAGCTGTGTAGACCTACATGTGTTAGATGTGGAGACCTAAATGAATGAGCTGTGGAGATCTAAATGAATGAGCTGTGGAGACCTATATGAATGAGCTGTGGAGGCGTAAATTAATGAGCTGTGGAGGCGTAAATGAATGAGCTGTGGAGACCTAAATGAATGCTCTGTGGAGACCTAAATTAATATTATGTGGGGACCTAAATTAATATTCTGTGGAGATCTAAATTAATGTTGTGTGGGGACCTAAATTAATATTCTGTGGAGACCTAAATGAATGTTCTGTGATTTAAATGAATGTTGTGTGGAGACCTAAAATAATGTTCTGTGAAGACCTAAATTGATGAGCTGTGGAGATCTAAATGAATGAGCTGTGGAGACCTAAATGAATGTGCTGTGGAACCTAGATGAATGAGCTGTGGAGACCTACATGAATTAGATGTGGAGACCTAAATTAGGATATGTGGAGACCGAAATTAATGGGCTGCGGAGATCTAAATGAATGTGCTGTGGAGACTTATATTAATGAGCTGTGGAGCCCTAAATTAATGAGCTGTGAAGACTTAAATGAACGATCTGTGGAGACCTAAATTAATGTTCCGTGGAGACCTAAATAAATGTTCTGTGGAGACCGACATGAATGTTCTGTGGAGACCTAAATTAATATTCTGTGGAGACCTAAATTAATGTTATGTGGAGATCTAAATTAATGTTGTGTGGAGATCTAAATGAATGAGCTGTGGAGACCTACATTAATATTCTGTGGATACCTAAATTAATGTTATGTGGAGACCTAAATTAATGAGCTGTGAGGGGCTACCAGATGGCATTAGTGAGTTCAAACCTAGGGATCACACAGGTCACTGAAAACCATCCGGGGTTAAGGTTACTGAAACAAGCTCTGGTGCGTGCCAACAGTGCAGACTAAGTTGGCATTTACTGTAGTTCAGAACTTGATGATATTGTCTGCTCTGCACTTCAAAAACGTTTTCACATGTACTGTAGGCAATAATCAACTAATTGACCATTGAACAATTAGCTAAACAGTTTATTGTTTTCCTATATAGTCCCCATGCTGTGCTGTGCTTGCCTACAGGCTAAACATCAACAATCATCTCCCTGAAACACCATCAACATCTCTCAGTAGACCTCAGCACCCCAAAATCTCATCTGCATTCTTCTCTTTTTTTGTCAACCTGTAAACAGTGTGAAACTTCACGGTCTCATTTACCGTCTGTAGCGGCGCTCTGCCAGCCTGACCGCCATGCTCTCCGACACTTTTACAAGCCATAAACATCTATATAAACCCCTTCATCTTGCCAGAGCAGGCGACAGGGGAACCCGGGGCATCGCCTCCACTGGATTAGCACCATGAGAATACAGGTCCCATATAGCACCTCTTAAGCAGCTCGTCTATAGTTGCTGTGTCAAGCACTAAAAGCTGTTATAGCACAGGCCACAAATGAATTGTTTTCTGTTAGAAGACAAAACTCTGGATCTCTCGAGAACCACTCATAAATGTTGTATTAAAATGGCCCAACAATCTGACCTCATAATGTTTACGTTGTCTGTTTTTGTGCTGTTGGCAATTTCGTGACCCGCGACCCACGACCCACGACCCGCGACCCACGGCAAACATCTGTGATGCTAGCCACCAGGCTAATGATTAGGGCTGTCACGCCCTGACCTTAGAGGGCCGTTTTATCTCTCTATTTGGTTAGGTCAGGGTGTGATTTGGGTGGGCATTCTATGTTGTTGGTTTCTATGTTTTGGCCGGGTATGGATCTCAATCAGGGACAGCTGTCTATCGTTGTCTCTGATTGGGAATCATACTTAGGTAGCCCTTTTTCCCTCCTTTCAGTGTGGGTAGTTATCTTTGTTAGTGGCACTATAGCCCTAGTATGCTTCACTGTCGTTTCTTTGTTTCTTGTTTTGTTGGGGACATTTACATAAATAAAGGTATATGTACGCTCACCACCCTGCACCTCGGTCCGGTCATTTCCACCTAGACGACAGCCGTGACAAGGGCTGATTTGTGAAGTCGGAATGTTTTCTTCTGTAGGGCATACAGTTTTTGTGATTATAAACCGGGTGGTTCAAGCACTGAATGCTGATTGGCTGACAGTTGTGGTATATCAGACCGTATACCATGGGTATGACAAAACATTTATTTTTACTGCTCTAATTACGTTGGTAACCAGTTTATAATAGCAATAAGGCACCTCAGGGGGTTGTAGTATATGGCCATTATACCACGGCTAAGGCCTGTACCAGGCGTTGCGTCCTGCATAAGAACAGCCCTTAGCCGTGGTATATTGGCCATATACCAAACCCCCCTCGAGCCTTATTGCTTAAGTATATGCTAGTGTCTGTGTCTACAGTAAAGCCAGTGGCAGCAATAAAATGGAATAAAGAGTGAAATGCTTAACTTTGATGTCACAGTGTCATCAGAACCTAGACTGCTAAGCATCACAAAGCAAAATCTAATATTTGGTTCAAATACATCTCAGAAAACCACAAAAACTTGACAAAATGTGTCCGGTTTAATACTCCTTGCCAGAATGGCAGAATTGAGTTGGATGTTCTCCTAAACTCCGCAGTCTACAGAAACATGAATATTTAACTATCAGAGGAGCAGGTCCCTACCTCATCCATTATATGGCACCTTGTTACAGACAGAGATGTATTTCCATCTCCAGGTGAATAGCATGCAGTCTGAATCTAAACAAACAGAGATGGAGAAATAGACAGGGGTGAGTGAGGGTACTGTATCTCTGCCTCCCCTGTGCCTCGCAGATTCTCTCAGTGATGGGACTGGTGCCCTGGTGGAGAGGGGCCGTGTTAGGACATAGATTAGGTTGTTGTGGGTGGAGAGGGGCCGTGTTAGGACATAGATTAGGTTGTTGTGGGTGGAGAGGGCCCGTGTTAGGACGTAGATTAAGTTTTGTTGTTGTGGGTGGAGAGGGGCCCGTGTTAGGACATAGATTAGGTTTTGTTGTTGTGGGTGGAGAGGGGCCCGTGTTAGGACATAGATTAGGTTGTTGTGGGTGGAGAGGGGCCCATGTTAGGACATAGATTAGGTTGTTGTGGGTGGAGAGGGGCCCGTGTTAGGACATAGATTAGGTTGTTGTGGGTGGAGAGGGGCCCGTGTTAGGACAGATTAGGTTGTTGTGGGTGGAGAGGGGCCGTGTTAGGACATAGATTAGGTTGTTGTGGGTGGAGAGGGGCCGTGTTAGGACATAGATTAGGTTGTTGTGGGTGGAGAGGAGGTCCGTGTTAGGACATAGATTAGGTTGTTGTGGGTGGAGAGGAGGTCCGTGTTAGGACATAGATTAGGTTGTTGTGGGTGGAGAGGGGCCGTGTTAGGACATAGATTAGGTTGTGTTGTTGTGGGTGGAGAGGGGCCCGTGTTAGGACATAGATTAGGTTGTTGTGGGTGGAGAGGGGCCGTGTTAGGACATAGAATAGGTTGTTGTGGGTGGAGAGGGCCCGTGTTAGGACATAGATTAGGTTGTTGTGGGTGGAGAGGGGCCGTGTTAGGACATAGATTAGGTTGTGTTGTTGTGGGTGGAGAGGGGCCCGTGTTAGGACATAGATTAGGTTGTTGTGGGTGGAGAGGGCCCGTGTTAGGACATAGATTAGGTTGTGTTGTTTTGGGTGGAGAGGGGCCGTGTTAGGACATAGATTTGGTTGTTGTGGGTGGAGAGGGGCCCGTGTTAGGACATAGATTAGGTTGTTTTGTTGTGGGTGGAGAGGGGCCCGTGTTAGGACATAGATTAGGTTGTTGTGGGTGGAGAGGGCCCGTGTTAGGACATAGATTAGGTTGTGTTGTTGTGGGTGGAGAGGGGCCCGTGTTAGGACATAGATTAGGTTGTTGTGGGTGGAGAGGGCCCGTGTTAGGACATAGATTAGGTTGTGTTGTTGTGGGTGGAGAGGGGCCGTGTTAGGACATAGATTAGGTTGTTGTGGGTGGAGAGGGGCCGTGTTAGGACATAGATTAGGTTGTGTTGTTGTGGGTGGAGAGGGGCCGTGTTAGGACATAGATTAGGTTGTGTTGTTGTGGGTGGAGAGGGGCCGTGTTAGGACATAGATTAGGTTGTGTTGTTGTGGGTGGAGAGGGCCCGTGTTAGGATATAGATTAGGTTGTGTTGTTGTGGGTGGAGAGGGGCCCGTGTTAGGACATAGATTAGGTTGTTGTGGGTGGAGAGGGCCCGTGTTAGGACATAGATTAGGTTGTGTTGTTGTGGGTGGAGAGGGGCCGTGTTAGGACATAGATTAGGTTGTTGTGGGTGGAGAGGGGCCGTGTTAGGACATAGATTAGGTTGTGTTGTTGTGGGTGGAGAGGGGCCGTGTTAGGACATAGATTAGGTTGTGTTGTTGTGGGTGGAGAGGGGCCGTGTTAGGACATAGATTAGGTTGTTGTGGGTGGAGAGGGGCCCGTGTTAGGACATAGATTAGGTTGTGTTGTTGTGGGTGGACAGGGGCTGTGTTAGGACATAGATTAGGTTGTTGTGGGTGGAGAGGGGCCGTGTTAGGACATAGATTAGGTTGTTGTGGGTGGAGAGGGCCGTGTTAGGACATAGATTAGGTTGTTGTGGGTGGAGAGGGGCCCGTGTTAGGACATAGATTAGGTTGTTGTGGGTGGAGAGGGGCCCGTGTTAGGACATAGGTTAGGTTGTGTTGTTGTGGGTGGACAGGGGCTGTGTTAGGACATAGATTAGGTTGTTGTGGGTGGAGAGGGGCCCGTGTTAGGACATAGATTAGGTTGTTGTGGGTGGAGAGGGGCCGTGTTAGGACATAGATTAGGTTGTGTTGTTGTGGGTGGACAGGGGCTGTGTTAGGACATAGATTAGGTTGTTGTGGGTGGAGAGGGGCCCGTGTTAGGACATAGATTAGGTTGTTGTGGGTGGAGAGGGGCCGTGTTAGGACATAGATTAGGTTATGTTGTTGTGGGTGGAGAGGGGCCCGTGTTAGGACATACATTAGGTTGTTGTGGGTGGAGAGGGGCCCGTGTTAGGAAATAGATTAGGTTGTGTTGTTGTGGGTGGAGAGGGGCCCGTGTTAGGATATAGATTTGGTTGTGTTGTTGTGGGTGGTGAGGGGCCCGTGTTAGGACATACGTTAGGTTGTGTTGTTGTGGGTGGAGAGGGGCCGTGTTAGGACATAGATTAGGTTGCGTTGTTGTGGGTGGAGAGGGGCCCGTGTTAGGACATAGATTAGGTTGTGTTGTTGTGGGTGGAGAGGGGCCCGTGTTAGGACATAGATTAGGTTGTTGTGGGTGGAGAGGGGCCGTGTTAGGACATAGATTAGGTTGTTGTGGGTGGAGAGGGGCCGTGTTAGGACATAGATTAGGTTGTTGTGGGTGGAGAGGGGCCGTGTTAGGACATAGATTAGGTTGTGTTGTTGTGGGTGGAGAGGGGCCCGTGTTAGGACATAGATTGGGTTGTTGTGGGTGGAGAGGGGCCCGTGTTAGGGCATAGATTGGGTTGTTGTGGGTGGAGAGGGGCCGTGTTAGGACATAGATTAGGTTGTTGTGGGTGGAGAGGGCCCGTGTTAGGACATAGATTAGGTTGTGTTGTTGTGGGTGGAGAGGGGCCCGTGTTAGGACATAGATTAGGTTGGGTTGTTGTGGGTGGAGAGGGGCCGTGTTAGGACATAGATTTGGTTGTTGTGGGTGGAGAGGGGCCCGTGTTAGGACATAGATTAGGTTGTGTTGTTGTGGGTGGAGAGCGGCCGTGTTAGGACATAGATTAGGTTGTTGTGGGTGGAGAGGGGCCCGTGTTAGGACATAGATTAGGTTGTTGTGGGTGGAGAGGGGCCGTGTTAGGACATAGATTAGGTTGTTGTGGGTGGAGAGGGGCCCGTGTTAGGACATAGATTAGGTTGTGTTGTTGTGGGTGGAGAGGGCCGTGTTAGGACATAGATTAGGTTGTTGTGGGTGGAGAGGAGGCCCGTGTTAGGACATAGATTAGGTTGTGTTGTTGTGGGTGGAGAGGGGCCCGTGTTAGGACATAGATTAGGTTGTGTTGTTGTGGGTGGAGAGGGGCCGTGTTAGGACATAGATTAGGTTGTTGTGGGTGGAGAGGAGGCCCGTGTTAGGACATAGATTAGGTTGTTGTGGGTGGAGAGGGGCCCGTGTTAGGACATAGATTAGGTTGTTGTGGGTGGAGAGGGGCCCGTGTTAGGACATAGATTAGGTTGTTGTGGGTGGAGAGGGGCCGTGTTAGGACATAGATTGGGTTGTTGTGGGTGGAGAGGGGCCCGTGTTAGGACATAGATTAGGTTGTTGTGGGTGGAGAGGGGCCCGTGTTAGGACATAGATTAGGTTGTGTTGTTGTGGGTGGAGAGGGGCCCGTGTTAGGATATAGATTGGGTTGTTGTGGGTGGAGAGGGGCCCGTGTTAGGACATAGATTAGGTTGTTGTGGGTGGAGAGGGGCCCGTGTTAGGACATAGATTAGGTTGTTGTGGGTGGAGAGGGGCCCGTGTTAGGACATAGATTAGGTTGTTGTGGGTGGAGAGGGGCCGTGTTAGGACATAGATTAGGGCGTGTTGTTGTGGGTGGAGAGGGGCCGTGTTAGGACATAGATTAGGTTGCTGTGGGTGGAGAGGGGCCCGTGTTAGGACATAGATTAGGTTGTTGTGGGTGGAGAGGGGCCCGTGTTAGGACATAGATTAGGTTGTTGTGGGTGGAGAGGGGCCGTGTTAGGACATAGATTGGGTTGTTGTGGGTGGAGAGGGGCCCGTGTTAGGACATAGATTAGGTTGTTGTGGGTGGAGAGGGGCCCGTGTTAGGACATAGATTAGGTTGTGTTGTTGTGGGTGGAGAGGGGCCCGTGTTAGGATATAGATTGGGTTGTTGTGGGTGGAGAGGGGCCCGTGTTAGGACATAGATTAGGTTGTTGTGGGTGGAGAGGGGCCCGTGTTAGGACATAGATTAGGTTGTTGTGGGTGGAGAGGGGCCCGTGTTAGGACATAGATTAGGTTGTTGTGGGTGGAGAGGGGCCGTGTTAGGACATAGATTAGGGCGTGTTGTTGTGGGTGGAGAGGGGCCGTGTTAGGACATAGATTAGGTTGCTGTGGGTGGAGAGGGGCCCGTGTTAGGACATAGATTAGGTTGTTGTGGGTGGAGAGGGGCCCGTGTTAGGACATAGATTAGGTTGTTGTGGGTGGAGAGGGGCCCGTGTTAGGATATAGATTGGGTTGTTGTGGGTGGAGAGGGGCCGTGTTAGGACATAGATTAGGTTGTGTTGTTGTGGGTGGAGAGGGGCCGTGTTAGGACATAGATTAGGTTGTGTTGTTGTGGGTGGAGAGGGGCCCGTGTTAGGACATAGATTAGGTTGTTGTGGTTGGAGAGGGGCCGTGTTAGGACATAGATTAGGTTGTTGTGGGTGGAGAGCGGCCGTGTTAGGACATAGATTAGGTTGTTGTGGGTGGAGAGGGGCCCGTGTTAGGACATAGATTAGGTTGTTGTGGGTGGAGAGCGGCCGTGTTAGGACATAGATTAGGTTGTTGTGGGTGGAGATGGGCCATGTTAGGACATAGATTAGGTTGTTGTGGGTGGAGAGGGGCCGTGTTAGGACATAGATTAGGTTGTGTTGTTGTGGGTGGAGAGGAGGCCCGTGTTAGGACATAGATTAGGTTGTTGTGGGTGGAGAGGGCAGGAGGAGAGAAATGAACGTTGGTCCATCTATAGAGTTCATTGTCCCTCCTCCGTCCCTGAACATTATTCTCCTTCGCTTCAGACACCCAGACAGATAACATGTTTGCGCGTGGTGGGTCCCTTTTGGGAACTGGCTGCATTTCCTGGATCTAATCATCTCGTCTTCGAAAAGGGAGTGTGTGTGTGTGTATGTGTGTGTGTATGTGTGTGTGTGTGTGTGTGTGTGTTTGTGTGTGTGTGTGTGCATGTGTGTGTGTGTGTGTGGGTAGCTTGGGAACCCTTCTCTACCTGCCCCTCCATCACAGTGAGACGCCTCTCACCCCAGCCTCCACACGTCTGAAATTGTTTAAGGACACTCGGGAGAGGGCCGGCCCTGGCCCTGACATGGGGGCCCACACACTCAGGCCCCATCGAAGCAACCCCTAATGCATCCCCAGACCCCCTGCTCAGTGGGTCAACACAGTGGAGCAAATCAAGTATTGACCTGAATCATTTATTCGCTGTAGAACATTATATTCTCATCAGGGCCACTGCCACATTTGTAAGGCATGGTCTCTTTGCAGTGAAACATGGCTTTGCTTCATGTATGCCGACGCCCAACACCCATACGCACTGCTCTTGACGCTCTCTTCATTGAGAGAGAAAACAGAGAGTTGAGCTGTTGGAAATCATTATTTCTTTTTGACAAAAAGCACTAAAAGCTTTCCTTTTGTGGGCCGGTGGACGAGGAGATGACCAGCGATGAAATTGATGAATAGCAGATTGACAGATTTCATTCCTCTGCACAGAGAAAAAAAAAACGAGCAGGACAAGTCCTTTATATGATTTGCTAGTTTGTGAAAGTTACTTCTGCTGCACTTATGAGTGAAGTCACACTTTTATGCACAAAAGACAAAAGACCCAAAGTCATGAATGTGCGGTTTTCTGACCATTACACTGATAATCTCAGAAACATGAGCAAGTACACATGCTTTTGTAGGAGTGCAAGACATCATAATAGAGTTATAGCATTTTACATCGAGAGGAAATGGCATGTGCAGTAAAACCCCAATGTCTTCCATTTTCCTAGTGACATGCTTCCTCCAAGTCAATTCAATGCCTTAGACTTTAATAATGGCCCATTATACAATATGTTTAGTGAATTGATCTGAGTGTGAAACACACAATTTTCAACATCACACGTTAAAGAGTTCCCATCCATCTCAGTAGCAGAGAGAAAGAGAATGCTGTCCTGTCTGGTTCCCATGGCCCTCTCACTGTCTCTCCACAAGGCCCAGTCCTGTCTGGTTCCCCTGGCCCTCTCACTGTCTCTCCACACGGCCCAGTCCTGTCTGGTTCCCCTGGCCCTCTCAATGTCTCTTCACACGACACAGTCCTGTCTGGTTCCCCTGGCCCTCTCAATGTCTCTCCACACGGCCCAGTTCTGTCTGGTTCCCCTGGCCCTCTCAATGTCTCTCCACACGGCCCAGTTCTGTCTGGTTCCCCTGGCCCTCTCAATGTCTCTCCACACGGCCCAGTTCTGTCTGGTTCCCCTGGCCCTCTCAATGTCTCTCCACACGGCCCAGTTCTGTCTGGTTCCCCTGGCCCTCTCAATGTCTCTCCACACGGCCCAGTTCTGTCTGGTTCCCCTGGCCCTCTCAATGTCTCTCCACACGGCCCAGTTCTGTCTGGTTCCCCTGGCCCTCTCAATGTCTCTCCACACGGCCCAGTTCTGTCTGGTTCCCCTCGCCCTCTCAATGTCTCTCCACACGGCCCAGTTCTGTCTGGTTCCCCTGGCCCTCTCAATGTCTCTCCACACGGCCCAGTTCTGTCTGGTTCCCCTCGCCCTCTCAATGTCTCTCCACACGGCCCAGTTCTGTTTGGTTCCCCTGGCCCTCTCAATGTCTCTCCACACGGCCCAGTTCTG
Source organism: Salvelinus fontinalis (assembly GCF_029448725.1). Lineage (NCBI taxonomy): Eukaryota > Metazoa > Chordata > Actinopteri > Salmoniformes > Salmonidae > Salvelinus > Salvelinus fontinalis. The sequence goes on from NC_074689.1 coordinate 26,075,971, forward strand.
TCTGGTTCCCCTGGCCCTCTCAATGTCTCTCCACACGGCCCAGTTCTGTCTGGTTCCCCTGGCCCTCCCTCCCTTCTAAAGGACACAGGTGACTGAACCTATGACTGTCCTCGCAGCCGATGATACATGGAGGCCGGGCGCAGGATGACAAATCCCTGCGACACCCGCCCAAGAAGAGACATATTGATTTTTCAATGATTAATAAGTGGAAAATAATTGTGTTTCATTAAGATGGATGGAGTTTCATTTAGTCCTGTCTCCTCTTCTTCACTTCAACGGGAGGCAGGCAATCAAATCTCCCCACACTGCCACGTTAGTCTGCCATGGCAACGAGGTCAGTGATCCGGCGAGAGGATTCATAGAGCCACAGGGAGTAGTCAGTGCTATCTCTCACAGGCCACCCATCACAGATAACCCAGCAAACAGGCCAAATACACACCCCACACACCTCATCAAGACTCTCCTCACAAAATTCGATTGATTTTTCAGTCCGTATATAGTCAACTGGAATATTTCTATTGCACTTCAAACGTCCGACTTAGATTTTGAAGTGAAACGTTAACGTGGACATTCTGTGTCAAGGGTTTAAAGGAAATAGACAGAGAATTAAGCAGAAAAATAGCTGAATACATGAAAGACATCTGTTTATTTTCTGTTGTAAGAAATCCTTTAGTACCCCATTTCACCAATACTATACTCTTGAGCAGTGGGACGCATCAAGAAATAATACAATGAAGACCTTATGCACAAACTACAGGAAGCAAACATTCTAAAATAATAACATTCATGTTTACGATGTATAAAATATATACATATACTTTAGTCAGGAAAGCAACGCAATTTTGCAAAGCACAGTGTTGAGGAGGCCCTTGGTTTGGATGAATCTGTCATGATAGAGGTGGGGAGGAGGAAGGGAACAGGACCCCAGTCCATCTCCCAGCATTGTGTATCACTTTAATGTTCCTATAATGACGTTCTCTACAAGTTGGTGTCATGGGCCATCAAGAATCATAATTGTAAATTGATTCGTTGACGGATGGTGACAACACGCTACTGACAAAAGAAACTGATAAGAGAGAATAGGTTCCTCTAATGAATATATCAATAACCATTGACGGTTGAAAGAGGACCGACACAAACTTCAAAATTAACACTAGCACCTCTTACGGCAGCTCCATTTGTTATGCTCCAGCCTGCCAAAGGAAGCTCTGACTTAGCCTAATTCATTATGTCGGGTGTGTGTGTGTGTGTGTGTGTGTGTGTGTGTGTGTGTGTGTGTGTGTGTGTGTGTGTGTGTGTGTGTGTGTGTGTGTGTGTGTGTGTGTGTGTGTGTGTGTGTGTGTGTGTGTGTGTGTGTGTGTGTGTGTTTTAGGTGTGTTTGTCTGTGTCTGTGTTTTAGGTGTGTTTGTCTGTGTCTGTGTTTTAGGTGTGTGTGTCTGTGTCTGTGTTTTAGGTGTGTTTGTCTGTGTCTGTGTTTTAGGTGTGTGTGTCTGTGTCTGTGTTTAAGGTGTGTTTGTCTGTGTACAGTATAATCATTTACACACTTAATGAGGAAGACGCTGGTGATACATCAGCCAAATTACACCTGATCATGAGAGCCCTGATGCATCACATGGCTGCCTGTAGAACCAGGGCTGTAATGAGTATAGAACCGATGGTTATCTGTAGAACCAGGGCTGTAATGAGAATAGAACCTATGGTTGTCTGTAGAATCAGGGCTGTAATGAGAATAGAACCTATGGTTATCTGTAGAACCAGGGCTGTAATGAGAATAGAACCGATGGTTATCTGTAGAACCAGGGCTGTAATGAGTATAGAACCGATGGTTATCTGTAGAACCAGGGCTGTAATGAGAATAGAACCTATGGTTGTCTGTAGAATCAGGGCTGTAATGAGAATAGAACCTATGGTTGTCTGTAGAACCAGGGCTGTAATGAGAATAGAACCTATGGTTATCTGTAGAACCAGGGCTGTAATGAGAATAAAACCTATGGTTATCTGTAGAACCAGGGCTGTAATGAGAATAGAACCTATGGTTATCTGTAGAACCAGATCTGTAATGAGAATAGAACCGATGGTTATCTGTAGAACCAGGACTGTAATGAGTATAGAACCGATGGTTATCTGTAGAACCAGGACTGTAATGAGAATAAAACTTATGGTTATCTGTAGAACCAGGGCTGTAATGAGTATAGAACCGATGGTTTTCTGTAGAACCAGGACTGTAATGAGAATAAAACTTATGGTTATCTGTAGAACCAGGGCTGTAATGAGAATAGAACCGATGGTTGTCTGTAGAACCAGGGCTGTAATGAGAATAGAACCTATGGTTGTCTGTAGACCAGGGCTGTAATGAGAATAGAACCTATGGTTGTCTGTAGAACCAGGGCTGTAATGTGAATATAACCTATGGTTATCTGTAGAACCAGGGCTGTAATGAGAATATAACCTATGGTTATCTGTAGAACGAGGGCTGTAATGAGAATAGAACCTATGGTTATCTGTAGAACCAGGGCTGTAATGAGAATAGAACCTATGGTTATCTGTAGAACCAGGGCTGTAATGAGAATAGAACCGATGGTTATTTGTAGAACCAGGGCTGTAATGAGAATAGGACCTATGCAACATTGATGAGCCTGGACTGACGCTGGTTGACCATTGATATTGATGCCTGATTGAGTGAATGACCAACGCTTCTAATGACTCAGTGTTTTAGTCTGCCAGTGGAGGATGGACCGGGGTGGAGAGGGAGGGAGGGAGGGGAGGGAGATAAAGAGGGTGTTCCAGCTGTACTTACACCGAAATGAGCTAATTACCGGGTGGGCAGGTGGAGGAGGGAGACAGGTATTAGGGCTCATCATCAAGCACACCTTTCATCACACCGTCGCAGAAATAAAACGGACCGAATGCAATTAAAGGTTCCGTGGTCTTCGATTGTCATATCATGGCCGGCTCTCTCCGCTTGGCACGTTAATAGGGTTTCAATTGCCAATGCCTAGCTTTCAATGAGTTCAATGTGTTAGCTGATTCATCTCATTTTAATACCCTTGTCAGGAGGTAAGGCCTTGGGAAATGAATGCATGATAGGAGCCCCCCCACCCCCACCCCCACCCCCCTCCAGTGGGAAATATTGACTTGCGTCCTATGTTAAAGTTAACTCATAGTACTCAAATATAATGTTGTATTTGTTGCGGCCAACAGAAACTCTGTTCCTTGAGTTGTGGAACGACACTATCCCCAAGAGTAAGTCAGTTGACTGAAACTGGCATTTAACACACTATTCATTGAGTAATGTCCATCACTTCTCTGTGCCACGTAGGTGTGGCCGTGGGGTCAGACCTGAGAGGATTGTGGGTAATAAACTGAAACAATAAAGGAAGACATTCCTGTTTTTTCTTATTTTTAAAACTACACACGGTAATGTTCGCTTTACAACTGCAGACAGTCATGTACGGGTGTCAACTGCAGACAGTCATGTACGGGTGTCAACTGCAGACAGTCATGTACGGGTGTCAACTGCAGACAGTCATGTACGGGTGTCAACTGCAGACAGTCATGTACGGGTGTCAACTGCAGACAGTCATGTACGGGTGTCAACTGCAGACAGTCATGTACGGGTGTCAACTGCAGACAGTCATGTACGGGTGTCAACTGCAGACAGTCATGTACGGTTGTCAACTGCAGACAGTCATGTACGGGTGTCAACTGCAGACAGTCATGTACGGGTGTCAACTGCAGACAGTCATGTACGGTTGTCAACTGCAGACAGCCATGTACGGTTGTCAACTGCAGACAGTCATGTACGGGTGTCAACTGCAGACAGTCATGTACGGGTGTCAACTGCAGACAGTCATGTACGGGTGTCAACTGCAGACAGTCATGTACGGGTGTCAACTGCAGACAGTCATGTACGGGTGTCAACTGCAGACAGTCATGTACGGGTGTCAACTGCAGACAGTCATGTACGGGTGTCAACTGCAGACAGTCATGTACGGGTGTCAACTGCAGACAGTCATGTACGGGTGTCAACTGCAGACAGTCATGTACGGGTGTCAACTGCAGACAGTCATGTACGGGTGTCAACTGCAGACAGTCATGCACGGGTTTCAACTGCAGACAGTCATGTACGGGTGTCAACTGCAGACAGTCATGTACGGGTGTCAACTGCAGACAGTCATGTACGGGTGTCAACTGCAGACAGTCATGTACGGTTGTCAACTGCAGACAGTCATGTACGGTTGTCAACTGCAGACAGTCATGTACGGGTGTCAACTGCAGACAGTCATGTACGGGTGTCAACTGCAGACAGTCATGTACGGGTGTCAACTGCAGACAGTCATGTACGGGTGTCAACTGCAGACAGTCATGTACGGGTGTCAACTGCAGACAGTCATGTACGGGTGTCAACTGCAGACAGTCATGTACGGGTGTCAACTGCAGACAGCCATGTACGGTTGTCAACTGCAGACAGCCATGTACGGGTGTCAACTGCAGACAGTCATGTACGGCTGTCAACTGCAGACAGCCATGTACGGTTGTCAACTGCAGACAGCCATGTACGGGTGTCAACTGCAGACAGTCATGTACGGTTGTCAACTGCAGACAGTCATGTACGGTTGTCAACTGCAGACAGTCATGTACGGGTGTCAACTGCAGACAGTCATGTACGGGTGTCAACTGCAGACAGTCATGTACGGGTGTCAACTGCAGACAGTCATGTACGGGTGTCAACTGCAGACAGTCATGTACGGTTGTCAACTGCAGACAGCCATGTACGGTTGTCAACTGCAGACAGTCATGTACGGTTGTCAACTGCAGACAGTCATGTACGGTTGTCAACTGCAGACAGTCATGTACGGTTGTCAACTGCAGACAGTCATGTACGGGTGTCAACTGCAGACAGTCATGTACGGGTGTCAACTGCAGACAGTCATGTACGGGTGTCAACTGCAGACAGTCATGTACGGGTGTCAACTGCAGACAGTCAAGTACGGGTGTCAACTGCAGACAGTCATGTGCGGTTGTCAACTGCAGACAGTCATGTACGGGTGTCAACTGCAGACAGTCATGTACGGTTGTCAACTGCAGACAGTCATGTACGGGTGTCAACTGCAGACAGTCATGTACGGTTGTCAACTGCAGACAGTCATGTACGGTTGTCAACTGCAGACAGTCATGTACGGTTGTCAACTGCAGACAGTCATGTACGGTTGTCAACTGCAGACAGTCATGTACGGTTGTCAACTGCAGTCATGTACGGTTGTCAACTGCAGACAGTCATGTACGGTTGTCAACTGCAGACAGTCATGTACGGTTGTCAACTGCAGACAGTCATGTACGGTTGTCAACTGCAGACAGTCATGTACGGTTGTCAACTGCAGACAGTCAAGTACGGGTGTCAACTGCAGACAGTCATGTACGGGTGTCAACTGCAGACAGTCATGTACGGGTGTCAACTGCAGACAGTCAAGTACGGGTGTCAACTGCAGACAGTCATGTACGGGTGTCAACTGCAGACAGTCATGTACGGGTGTCAACTGCAGACAGTCATGTACGGGTGTCAACTACAGACAGTCATGTACGGGTGTCAACTGCAGACAGTCATGTACGGGTGTCAACTGCAGACAGCCATGTACGGTTATCAACTGCAGACAGTCATGTACGGGTGTCAACTGCAGACAGTCATGTACGGGTGTCAACTGCAGACAGTCATGTACGGGTGTCAACTGCAGACAGTCATGTACGGGTGTCAACTGCAGACAGTCATGTACGGGTGTCAACTACAGACAGTCAGGTACGGTTGAGGGGATGTGGTCGTTTAGATTATTTTAACAAAGGTGATTATTCTAATCACATAATTCTGTCATTATGAGACATCTTGCTTTGCTAAACTATACATTTCCCCAGACAACTGTGCACAGCAAGACTTCATCAATATCATTACTCACCATATTGTTCCACTCTACAATGCCTTTGTGAATGGTGAACAGGCGAAGGACTTAAAACAACCGTGGTTCTCCTAATCAATTACTCATGCTTAGCCGAGCTACATTACAGTATATCAACCTTAACGTGGGTTAGTCAAACTGTACATTTGCAATGCTAGCGGGTGCAGTCAAACACAGCATGGCAGTGTGGAATTCTAGCTGTAACGTGTGGCTCTTTGGACTGTTCTATCTTATTGATCATCTTATCTTTTTTTAACGTTTTTTAAATTTCACCTTTATTTAACCAGGGTGGCCTGTTGAGAACAAGTTCTCATTTACAACTGTGACCTGGCCAAGATAAAGCAAAGCAATGAGACAAAAACAACAACACAGAGCTACACATGAACAAACGTACATCTATGTACAGTGTGTGCAAATGTAGAAGAGTAGGGAGGTAAGGCAATAAATAGGCCATAGAGGCGAAATAATTACAATTTAGCATTAACACTGGAGTCATAGATGTGCAAGTAGAGATACTGGGGTGCAAAAGAGCAAAAAGATAAATAACAATATGGGGATGAGGTAGTTGGGTTTGCTATTTACAGACAGTCATGATTACAGTCCTCAGATAACGGTAATATTGGAAAACCACTAACATTTGGACATTATCCATGCCCTAGCATTACAGTACATACTGTTATACAAACCATGGGAGCTCAAATGTACAGTATGCAGAGACATACTGATTGGAATAAATGTTTGATTCAAAATCACTCGTCTTGCCCTCAGGTCCTGCTTTTCCCCAATTTATTTGTATTCCAATTTTCCATCTCTACTTCTTCACAGAGGTGTAGCTATGCATCTGCCTGTAGAGCAGAGTCGATGGGATCAACGATGGCAGCCATTGTCCTCATTTGACAGAACCTCAATTGATAATCTGAGTGTGTCTTGGATTATGTTAATTTAGGGCCCATACCGGCATATATTTAGTGCTTTCTAACTTTGCCTTGGGCCTCCCTCACTATAGTACAACATTGAAAACAACAACAAACGGCACATTAAAAGCACTGGCAGAGTACACTGTCTAGCTGATCAACAGGGAGGCCTGAGTCTCCCTCCTGTCCAGCGCCGCCTGAGTCTCCCTCCTGTCCAGCGCCGCCTGAGTCTCCCTCCGTCCAGCGCCACCTGATCCGTCCGTCTGTCCAGCGCCGCCTGAGCCGCCCGTCTGTCCAGCGCCGTCTGAGCCGCCCGTCTGTCCAGCGTCGTCAGAGCCGCCCGTCTGTCCTGAGCCGCCAGCGCCGTCCGTCAGTCAGGAGCCGCCAGAGCCATCCGTCAGTCAGGAGCCGCCAGAGCCGTCCGTCAGTCAGGAGCAGCCAGAGCCGCCCGCCAGTCAGGAGCCGCCAGAGCCGCCCGCCAGTCAGGAGCCGCCAGAGCCGCCCGCCAGTCAGGAGCTGCCAGAGCCGCCCGCCAGTCAGGAGCTGCCAGAGCCGCCCTTCAGTCCGGAGCTGCCCCTCAGTCCAGAGGCGCCCCTCAGTCCAGTGGGGCCCTTTAGTAGGGTTGCCAGTCCTAGGTCGGCGGCGAGGGTCGCCGTTCCTAGGAAGCCACAGAAGCGGACTAAAACTATGGTGGAGTGGGGTCCACGTCTAGCACCAGAGCCGCCACCGCGGACAGATGCCCACCCAGACCCTCCCCTATAGGTTCAGGTTTTGCGGCCGGAGTCCGCACCTTGGGTGTACTGTCACGTTCTGATCCTAGTTCTTGTGTTATTTCTTTGTTTTAGTTGGTCAGGACGTGAGTTGGGTGGGTTATCTATGTTTTGTGTTTCTATGTTGGGTTTCTCGTTTGGCCTGATATGGTTCTCAATCAGAGGCAGGTGTTAGTCACTGTCTCTGATTTGGAACCATATTTAGGTAGCCTGTTTTCTGTTGTGTTTTGTGGGTGGTTATTTCCTGTTTAGTGTTTTTGTGTTTCACATTTCGGGACTGTTCGTTTGTCGGTTTATTGTTTTGTTTCAGTGTTCAGTTTTATTATTAAAACATTATGGACACATACCACGCTGCATATTGGTCCTCTTCTTCTCGTCCAGACGACGAACGTTACATTTATAGTATGCATAACCAGCAAATCTATGCAATATAATCAGCATTTTCACAGAATCTGCTAAAACAAAAGGCTCAATATTTACTCCTGTACAGTATATTTCCATTTAAATGTAATTTCATCATATACACAGTTCCCAGTAATACTGTACTTTACTAACTGTACGATAACCACATTCAAGATAAATACACACATATCTCCAAAGCCATACAGAAGTCGAGTTTTTGTAATTTTTGTTATCATTGCAAACAAACAAAAGCAAACAAAATTAATTAAATAAAGTAATTATTTCAATGATGCTCCTCGGGGTGTCAAATGAAGTATGTTCTTGTCATTGCGGTGGGATCCATCCATCTACGTTGGCTCTTCCATCTACCCTAACAGGTCTAATTAGCTTTCTGTCTATAGACTAATCCTTCATGTGACAATCTATTGATTTTCCTGTCCTCATTAGAACTAGTGTAAGGGAGGGTCCGAGAGCACGGCAGAGCAAACCGAATGGGCAATCTCCTCCCAAAGGTTAAACATGTTATAGGTGGCGACAAGGGGCGTATGGGGTATTGTTGTGGAAAAGCTTATATATGAACATGTCGTCTCGAGTTTGCCCCTTTAATCAGTATCTGCCTACCTACATGGGATCTGCAACAGCAGAGGGATAGGTTGAATTCCTGGGAGTCGGGACTGAGGTTGCTAATTCACACAATAATTGCATGAGCTTAAACAAGTTCATCTATTCAATATTTACACAGTTCTTTCTTTAAATTTTGGTTAATAAGTCACATGGAAATTGCAAAAATTCAACACAACAAACGTATGAAACGTTGTTACGAAACAATGTTTCAAAACGATGTTACAACACTTTACGACACATCTCCTCTCAAAATGGGGGCTGGATAGAGAACAGAGGGTTCTGGGTGGTGATCGTGGGGGCTGGATAGAGAACAGAGGGCTCTGGGTGGTGATTGTGGGGGCTGGATAAAGAACAGAGGGTTCTGGGTGGTGATCGTGGGGGCTGGATAGAGAACAGAGGGCTCTGGGTGGTGATTGTGGGGGCTGGATAGAGAACAGAGGGTTCTGGGTGGTGATCGTGGGGGCTGGATAGAGAACAGAGGGTTCTGGGTGATGATCGTGGGGGCTGGAAAAAGAACAGAGGGTTCTGGGTGGTGATCGTGGGGGCTGGATAAAGCACAGAGGGTTCTGGGTGGTGATCGTGGGGGCTGGATAAAGAACAGAGTGTTCTGGGTGGTGATCGTGGGGGCTGGATAAAGAACAGAGGGTTCTGGGTGGTGATCGTGGGGGCTGGATAGAGAACAGAGGGCTCTGGGTGGTGATCGTGGGGGCTGGATAAAGCACAGAGGGTTCTGGGTGGTGATCGTGGGGGCTGGATAAAGAACAGAGGGTTCTGGGTGGTGATCGTGGGGGCTGGATAAAGAACAGAGGGTTCTGGGTGGTGATTGTGGGGGCTGGATAGAGAACAGAGGGCTCTGGGTGGTGATTGTGGGGGCTGGATAGAGAACAGAGGGTTCTGGGTGGTGATCGTGGGGGCTGGATAGAGAACAGAGGGTTCTGGGTGATGATCGTGGGGGCTGGAAAAAGAACAGAGGGTTCTGGGTGGTGATCGTGGGGGCTGGATAAAGCACAGAGGGTTCTGGGTGGTGATCGTGGGGGCTGGATAAAGAACAGAGTGTTCTGGGTGGTGATCGTGGGGGCTGGATAAAGAACAGAGGGTTCTGGGTGGTGATCGTGGGGGCTGGATAGAGAACAGAGGGCTCTGGGTGGTGATCGTGGGGGCTGGATAAAGCACAGAGGGTTCTGGGTGGTGATCGTGGGGGCTGGATAAAGAACAGAGGGTTCTGGGTGGTGATCGTGGGGGCTGGATAAAGAACAGAGGGTTCTGGGTGGTGATTGTGGGGGCTGGATAGAGAACAGAGGGTTCTGGGTGGTGATTGTGGGGGCTGGATAGAGAACAGAGGGTTCTGGGTGGTGATCGTGGTGGCTGGATAAAGAACAGAGGGTTCTGGGTGGTGATCGTGGGGGCTGGATAAAGCACAGAGGGTTCCGGGTGGTGATCGTGGGGGCTGGATAAATAACAGAGGGTTCTGGGTGGTGATCGTGGGGGCTGGATAGAGAACAGAGGGTTCTGGGTGGTGATCGTGGGGGCTGGATAGAGAACAGGGGGTTCTGGGTGGTGATCGTGGGGGCTGGATAAAGAACAGAGGGTTCTGGGTGGTGATCGTGGGGGCTGGATAAAGAACAGAGGGTTCTGGGTGGTGATCGTGGTGGCTGGATAAAGAACAGAGGGTTCTGGGTGGTGATCGTGGGGGCTGGATAAAGAACAGAGGGTTCTGGGTGGTGATCGTGGGGGCTGGATAAAGAACAGAGGGTCCTGTGCATGTTTACTTTAATTTCCTCAATTTTAACACAATTTATGATAATCGTAATCTTTGTACCTTTCTCGTACCAAAACGAGGTTTCCATCGCACAGACACTTGACTTAGGATGCCAGTCATGCTTCAAGGGTTAAGGTCAGAGACATTGCCTTAGTTTCATAAACAAATATCTTTAAACTCCTATCAACCTTGCACTGAGACTGCACAGTCCGAAGTGAAAATCAACAGATCTACATTTCTTGTTTATAATGGAGTCGAATGATTACAGTCCTCAGATAACGGTAATTATTGGAAAACCACTAACATTTGGACATTATCCATGCCCTAGCATTACAGTACATACTGTTATACAAACCATGGGAGCTCAAATGTACAGTATGCAGAGACATACTGATTGGAATAAATGTTTGATTCAAAATCACTCGCCTTGCCCTCAGGTCCTGCTTTTCCCCAATTTATTTGTATTCCAATTTCCCATCTCTACTTCTTCACAGAGGTGTAGCTATGCATCTGCCTGCAGAGCAGAGTCGATGGGATCAACGATGGCAGCCATTGTCCTCATTTGACAGAACCTCAATGGATAATCTGAGTGTGTCTTGGATTATGTTAATTTAGGGCCCATACCGGCATATATTTAGTGCTTTCTAACTTTGCCTTGGGCCTCCCTCACTATAGTACAACATTGAAAACAACAACAAACGGCACATTAAATGCACTGGCAGAGTACACTGTCTAGCTGATCAACAGGGAATGGCATCGGTTGCTAATTGTAGGCTTTGACGAGAACATACCCAGTTGTATAGTTACATTTATAAACCGGGTCGCTTGAGCCCTGAATGATTGGCTGAAAGCCGTGGTTTATCAGACTGTATACCACGGGTATGACAAAAAAAAGTTATATTTACTGGTCTATTTACGTTCGTAACCAATTTATAATAGCAACAATGATCTTTGGGGGTTTGTGGTAAATGGCCAATATACAACTGCTAAGGGCTGTATCCAGGCACTCTGCGTTTTGCCTTGCTAAAAAACAGCCCTTAGCCGTGGTATATTGGCCATATAACCGCCCCCCCCCCCCCCCCCCCCCCCCCCCCCAACCGGGCCTTATTGCTAAGTAGAAGACACGTATCGCTGTCTGGGGAGCACAGTACAGAATCACACTCATAAAACCCAGGGATGTTCCACGACAGCTTTTGACATTTGGTTCAATGCAGGGTCTTGATGTAGCATGATCCTCAATCAATATGGAGGTGTGAATCATCATCCTGAATTCTCTTGGTCGTAGTCAGTGCTGTTATTATCCCAGCAAGTAGCTCAACACAACACTGTTTCATTTCAAACCTGCTTCAATTATTTCCACCCTCTCATGGATTTGGCACAAGGAGAGACATAATTGTCGCCCAATACAAGTAAAATGGTGTCTGTTGTTTATGTTAAAATGGGTAGGGAAGGATTGGCCTTTGACAACGCTAGTACTGAGTTAGTGCTTTTCTTAACAATAATTCGCTACTGAGTTGATTATGTTGTGTGTCCAGGGATAGAGTGGGGGTGAATTGTTTTTGTGTCAAGGAGGAATCTCTTCTGAATTCGAACTGTCAATTCATTTTAAAATCAACTTTGAGCAGTATTCTTACTTGCATACAGTATGAGACAAATATGTGTAGGAAAACTCAGCTCCTGTTACTTCATAGATACTGTAAATAGCATGCAGGCTAATTTATGTCTCTGCTTGTTTTTGGGTTTCCTATGCTAGTAGCCATTACGTAGCATGATTAGTTGCAACTATTTACCGTAAAGACGTTTACTAATCAGTTGTGTTGCAGATCTGGGAGCAATTATGTCCACAGCACACACATTAACAGCAAGCAGGAACACATCAATTACAGGCCAGTGCTTTACATTTAGTCTTCTTATTGGACCCTTGTTAATGTTAACTACTTCCTTCCTGTTGAGTTTTTTTCTCTTTGTTGCATGTGGCCTTTGCACATTGACCATTCACTGGTCAGACCATCCATAACCACCCCACAACAGGGTTGTGTTGCAAGACTTGACTGTAGTTTTGGTTGTGTTTGACTACACATGTTACAATGGTTATCTGTTGTTAGCCCAGCCACTACACATGTTACAATAATAATCTGTTGTTAGCTCAACCACTACACATGTTACAATGATAATCTGTTGTTAGCTCAGCCACTACACATGTTACAATGATAATCTGTTGTTAGCTCAGCCACTACAAATGTTACAATGATAATCTGTTGTTAGCTCAGCCACTACACATGTTACAATGATAATCTGTTGTTAGCTCAGCCACTACACATGTTACAATGATAATCTGTTGTTAGCTCAGCCACTACAAATGTTACAATGGTTATCTGTTGTTAGCTCAGCCACTACAAATGTTACAATGATTATCTGTTGTTAGCTCAGCCACTACAAATGTTACAATGATTATCTGTTGTTAGCCCAGCCACTACACATGTTACAATGATAATCTGTTGTTAGCTCAGCCACTACAAATGTTACAATGATAATCTGTTGTTAGCTCAGCCACTACACATGTTACAATGATAATCTGTTGTTAGCTCAGCCACTACACATGTTACAATGATAATCTGTTGTTAGCTCAGCCACTACAAATGTTACAATGATAATCTGTTGTTAGCTCAGCCACTACACATATTACAATGATACTCTGTTGTTAGCTCAGCCACTACACATGTTACAATGATAATCTGTTGTTAGCTCAGCCACTACACATGTTACAATGATAAGCTGTTGTTAGCTCAGCCACTACACATGTTACAATGATAATCTGTTGTTAGCTCAGCCACTACAAATGTTACAATGATAATCTGTTGTTAGCTCAGCCACTACACATGTTACAATGATAATCTGTTGTTAGCTCAGCCACTACACATGTTACAATGATAATCTGTGGTTATCTCAGCCACTACAAATGTTACAATGATAATCTGTTGTTAGCTCAGCCACTACACATGTTACAATGATAATCTGTTGTTAGCTCAGCCACTACACATGTTACAATGATAATCTGTTGTTAGCTCAGCCACTACACATGTTACAATGATAATCTGTTGTTAGCTCAGCCACTACAAATGTTACAATGGTTATCTGTTGTTAGCTCAGCCACTACAAATGTTACAATGATTATCTGTTGTTAGCTCAGCCACTACAAATGTTACAATGATTATCTGTTGTTAGCCAAGCCACTACAAATGTTACAATGATTATCTGTTGTTAGCTCAGCCACTACAAATGTTACAATGATTATCTGTTGTTAGCTCAGCCACTACAAATGTTACAATGGTTATCTGTTGTTAGCTTAGCCACTACACATGTTACAATGATAATCTGTTATTAGCTCAGCCACTACAAATGTTACAATGATAATCTGTTCTTAGCTCAGCCACTACACATGTTACAATGATAATCTGTTGTTAGCTCAGCCACTACACATGTTACAATGGTTATCTGTTGTTAGCTCAGCCACTACACATGTTACAATGATAATCTGTTGTTAGCTCAGCCACTACACATGTTACAATGATAATCTGTTGTTAGCTCAGCCACTACACATGTTACAATGATAATCTGTTGTTAGCTCAGCCACTACAAATGTTACAATGGTTATCTGTTGTTAGCTCAGCCACTACAAATGTTACAATGATTATCTGTTGTTAGCTCAGCCACTACAAATGTTACAATGATTATCTGTTGTTAGCCCAGCCACTACAAATGTTACAATGATTATCTGTTGTTAGCTCAGCCACTACAAATGTTACAATGATTATCTGTTGTTAGCTCAGCCACTACAAATGTTACAATGGTTATCTGTTGTTAGCTTAGCCACTACACATGTTACAATGATAATCTGTTATTAGCTCAGCCACTACAAATGTTACAATGATAATCTGTTCTTAGCTCAGCCACTACACATGTTACAATGATAATCTGTTGTTAGCTCAGCCACTACACATGTTACAATGGTTATCTGTTGTTAGCTCAGCCACTACAAATGTTACAATGATAATCTGTTGTTAGCTCAGTCACTACACATGTTACAATGATAATCTGTTGTTAGCTCAGCCACTACACATGTTACAATGGTTATCTGTTGTTAGCTCAGCCACTACAAATGTTACAATGGTTATCTGTTGTTAGCTCAGCCACTACAAATGTTACAATGGTTATCTGTTGTTAGCTCAGCCACTACAAATGTTACAATGATAATCTGTTGTTAGCTCAGCCACTAGACATGTTACAATGATTATCTGTTGTTAGCTCAGCCACTACATAATGTTACAATGATAATCTGTTGTTAGCTCAGCCACTACAAATGTTACAATGGTTATCTGTTGTTAGCTCAGCCACTACAAATGTTACAATGATAATCTGTTGTTAGCTCAGCCACTACAAATGTTACAATGGTTATCTGTTGTTAGCCCAGCCACTAGACATGTTACAATGATAATCTGTTGTTAGCTCAGCCACTACACATGTTACAATGATTATCTGTTGTTAGCCCAGCCACTAGACATGTTACAATGATAATCTGTTGTTAGCCCAGCCACTACACATGTTACAATGATAATCTGTTGTTAGCTCAGCCACTACAAATGTTACAATGGTTATCTGTTGTTAGCTCAGCCACTACAAATGTTACAATGGTTATCTGTTGTTAGCTCAGCCACTACAAATGTTACAATGGTTATCTGTTGTTAGCTCAGCCACTGGACATAGAACAAAACATGCCTGGTCCATGCTCACCATTAAGACTTATGGTCACTACTGTCCATATGCTCTGAGGTTGCTATGGTCACTACTGTACATATGCTCTGAGGTTGCTATGGTCACTACTGTATATATGCTCTGAGGTTGCTATGGTCACTACTGTACATATGCTCTGAGGTTGCTATGGTCACTACTGTACATATGCTCTGAGGTTGCTATGGTCACTACTGTACATATGCTCTGAGGTTGCTATGGTCAATACTGTACATATGCTCTGAGGTTGCTATGGTCACTACTGTACACATGCTCTGAGGTTGCTATGGTCACTACTGTACATATGCTCTGAGGTTGCTATGGTCACTACTGTACATATGCTCTGAGGTTGCTATGGTCACTACTGTACATATGCTCTGAGGTTGCTATGGTCAATACTGTACATATGCTCTGAGGTTGCTATGGTCACTACTGTACATATGCTCTGAGGTTGCTATGGTCAATACTGTACATATGCTCTGAGGTTGCTATGGTCACTACTGTACATATGCTCTGAGGTTGCTATGGTCACTACTGTACATATGCTCTGAGGTTGCTATGGTCACTACTGTACATATGCTCTGAGGTTGCTATGGTCAATACTGTACATATGCTCTGAGGTTGCTATGGTCACTACTGTACATATGCTCTGAGGTTCTGTGAGGAAAATGAATGATCAGTCCCGTCGCAGATATCATGTGCTGTAGGTGAAATGTGCCCCCGACTCATGATTGTGTCCTTGATACTCCAGTTCCCACCAGTCTTTAGAGAATACAGCCACTAAAACCCACATTTCCCCCTGCTAATTTTGTAATCAATGATCTTTTAAATGTAGGAGCAAATCAGCACTGAGGTGAACTTGTGACCCATTCTTGTAACCTCT
The DNA here is from genome assembly GCF_029448725.1 of Salvelinus fontinalis. NCBI lineage: Eukaryota > Metazoa > Chordata > Actinopteri > Salmoniformes > Salmonidae > Salvelinus > Salvelinus fontinalis. The sequence continues at coordinate 26,092,059 of NC_074689.1, forward strand.
TTGGTAAAATAGATTTGTACCAATCAGGGAAACCTGACGGTTGACTTGGAATTAGAGACACAGATTAAGGACCCTAATTAGAGGTGTAACCTTTTTCTGACAGACAGATTTGTTTTTCGTTGCCAGTGTTTGACCAAGATCTGTGGGGACTAACAGATCGACAGATATGCATTAAGCACTATACGAGCTGGATTTGACGTTCATTAGCGAACTTGTTTAAAAAAACACAACAAAACCCAAAGCTGCCTTGGTCACAATCAAAATACACACAATAATAGGCCTTTTCCGCTTAAACAGCACCTTCAGAAAGTAATCACACCCCTGACTTTTTCCACATTTTGTTGTGCTATAGCATGAATAAAAATAGATTAAATTGAGATTTGTTTGTCACTACACACAACACCCCCATAATCCCCATAAATTTCTTAATAGGCATTTCTGGTATTTTCCAACCAGCTGCATTTGATTTGTTATGTCAGTGGTTTGCCACAATGGCTGCTGTGAGATAGCATTAGCTGCTTCCAATGGAGCAGGGGACGGACGGTCACGGACAGGAAGCAGCCCCCCCCCCCACTCCCCCCATCAATGTAGAAGTCAAAGAGTAAGTGGTGTGGAGAGTGGAGGAGGGTGGAGGAGAGTGGAGGAGGGTGGAGGAGAGTGGAGGAGGGTGGAGGAGAGTGGAGGAGGGTGGAGGAGGGTAGAGGAGGGTGGAGGAGGGTAGAAGAGAGTGGATGAGGGTGGAGGAAAGTGGAGGAGGGTGGAGGCGAGTGGAGTAGGGTGGAGGAGAGTGGAGCAGGGTGGAGAGTGGAGGAGAGTGGAGTAGGGTGGAGAGAGGAGGAGGGTGGAGGAGAGTGGAGGAGGGTGGAGGAGAGTGGAGTAGGGTGGAGAGTGGAGGAGGGTGGAGGAGAGTGGAGGAGAGTGGAGGAGAGTGGAGAGTGGAGGAGAGTGGAGTAGGGTGGAGGAGGGTGGAGGAGGGTGGAGGAGAGTGGAGGAGAGTGGAGAGTGGAGGAGAGTGGAGTAGGGTGGAGAGTGAGTAGAGTGGAGGAGAGTGGAGGAGGGTGGAGGAGAGTGGAGGAGGGTGGAGGAGTTTGGAGGAGAGTGGAGGAGGGTGGAGGAGAGTGGAGGAGGGTGGAGTAGAGTGGAGAGTGGAGGAGGGTGGAGGAGAGTGGATTAGGGTGGAGAGTGGAGGAGAGTGGAGTAGGGTGGAGAGTGGAGTAGGGTGGAGGAGAGTGGAGTAGGGTGGAGGAGAGTGGATGAGGATGGATGAGAGTGGAGTAGGGTGGAGAGTGAAGGAGGGTGGAGGAGAGTCGAGGAGGATGGAGGAGAGTGGAGTAGGGTGGAGAGTGGAGGAGGGTGGAGGAGAGTGGAGGAGGCCTACAGAGGCTCTCAGAGACATCCCAGCCTGCCCAACCCTCCAGAGGGCAATTAGACTTCCAATGACGGGTCACGCTCATCCAGATCACTTCACCCAGGTGGAATCAAAACCATATTGAATGGGGGGAAGAAAGAGGTATAATCTGTGTAAACAGAGGAAATTGCCTTCCTCAAGTGGATTAGGACAAGAAGGCACCACTCTCTCTGGTGCTTTGACAGACGTTCATAGTATGCTTATGAAAATGTAAAGCATAAGCAATGTATTTATTGTCCATTTCCCCGAATTATATAGATACGATCAGTGTTGTGTCAATATCCAGCTATAATGCAAATGATCACGATCATACTGTAGGAAGCAAGTGCCTCATGGTAATGGGCTATGCATTTCCTACGTTTGTATGTTGTGTCCTTCAAAAGACTGTGTAACAAAGTATAATACTATATTCCTTGTGTTAACTAATTCAAAAGTGTGAAAATTATATTTAGGTAAGGGAATTATGTTAATGTGTAAACATCGTTTGCATAGTGTTTTCCGTGTTGGATCAAACCAACATGCAAATTGTCCTGCTGCTCTCAACAGCAGGTGTTCTGTGGTGTGTGCTGCTACAGGACTCTAAACCACCATCATTTGAGTCCTAACATTTAACACACACACACACACACACACACACACACACACACACACACACACACACACACACACACACACACACACACACACACACACACACACACACACACACACACACACACACACACACACACACACACACACACACACACACACACACACACATTTTGATCTCCTGTGGATTCTCTGACAAATACTGAAAGGGGGAATATGATAAAGAACCAGAATCTAGTGGTACTGTAGTCTTTGACATTGCACAGACAGAAGGAAAAAAACACTGCCAAGTCAGTGGGGACATATTTGGTATTCATAGTAACCTTAATCAAATCAGGATTTTGCAAATGTATGTCATAGTGGCAGCACACTTTAGGCCCAGTTTTAATGGTGGCGGTGAGGCTTAGTATGTATGCATAGATTCAAACCTCACGGTTTGCAAGAGCCATTTGGCAAATAATCAGTTTGTTATTGGTCCTAAATAGTGGGTAATTAAAACTCTGACCCCAACGAGGAACCCTCTTCCCTAGGATACCAAACGTAAACAGGAATAAATCTGTTTAATTGCAACATAAAAGAAAATGGTTTTGTTTGGAGGGGGGAGGGGAGGGGTACGCGGGGTCGTAATTGGACCTCTGTGAAACAAATGAATCCACAGGGGATACCCTAAATGGATGTTTAAATGCAAACAGTAGTCCTGCACAGAAATCATATACAGTCGAATTGCAAGATCAGGTTCTGTGATTTTGAGAGACCCGGGGAGGAGAAAAAACATCATAGTGTTGGGAGATGTTTATTTTTACACTTCAAGGTTTCACAGTGTGCGTGTTTGTGTTTCAACTCAACAGAGCCTGTGACGAACAACCTGCTCGATGCTGGGGAATACATTTGTTGAAACACAACAGTCTTCTATAGAGCCTCTCCTTGTGAGGGAGAATAGAGTTACAGTTGCAGGCGTGGCATTGGTGAAATACAGTCTCACTGCTATTCATCCAAATGGTGTCATTCCTCTCTGCACTTTCCAACCTTCATACTTCTTAATATCTGGGACAGCCAGGTTTGAGAAAAAAAAAACATGTAAATTAGGAAAATGTTTATATTCGCTTTTTGTTTTAATTTCAAGTTGTGTTGTTCTTCTATACTGGATGATTTGACATGCCGATATGTTCCTTCCTATATGATGACATTCCGGACCATGTATTCCAGAGGGAGAATCCACATCTATAGTAATAACTAGATTAAATTAAAGATCTCGTATGAGGTCATAGATTAGATTTTAATATTCACTGAGTGCACTAAACATTAAGAACTACCTGCTCTTTCCATGACCTAGAATGACCAGGTGAATCCAGGTGAAAGATATGATCCCTTATTGATGTCACTCGTTCAATCCACTTCAATCAGTGTAGATGAAGGGGAGGAGACGGGTTAAAGAAGGATTTTTAAGCCTTGAGACAATTGAGAGATGGATTGTGTATGTGTGCCATTCAGAGGTTACATGGGCAACATGGTATGGTAGTAGGTGCCAGGCGCACCGGTATGAATGTGTCTGATGGATTTTTGTGTGCATCAAGAATGGTCGACCACCCAAAGGACATCCAGCCAAATTGACACAACTGTGTGAAGCATTGGATTCAACATGGGCCATCATCCCGTGGAACTATTTCGACACCTTGTAGAGTCCATTCCACGATAGGGGTGCAACTCAATATTAGGAAGGTGTTTGAAGGTTCTTGATGTTTTGTACACTTAGTGTATGTTAGTACTAAGTTTCACAACAGTACATTGACATTAGTTGGAATATCTTGCTCATGGTAAAAGAGACAAGGTTGGTGGAGTCCTTCTGTCTCCTCAGTCAGTTTAGGGCAGGGTTCCCCAACTGGTAGCCCGTGGGCCGAAATTGGCCAGCAAATGCTTTTATTCTGCTGGCCAATAATATATATTTTTTCATTGTAAAAGTTAAAATCGCCCGGTGGCTGAATCTAGTTGATGATCCCTGGTTTAGGGCCACTGTCTGTGACAGTACAGCTCTCAGGTTGGATTCTCACGGACCAATAGATGGCAGTATTTCACAGAACATGTGACAGAAACAGGAACTAGAGGGGGGTTGTAAAGAGCCCATGCACCATTGAAGCAGTTCACAACCATGTTAGAACAGGTCCCAACGTCATTATTAAAGGTTAATGAAATATATCCATAGCATATCTATAGTGCATTCATGTCATGCTATGCTAGAAATCTTATATAGCTATCTCATTAATAGATGCATCGTTACAATTACAGTGTAGTGTCGCCATTATGGCTGTTCTCAAAAGTGTGCTTCTGCCATATTCAGTGTTAGTGAATATGCCAAAAGACCAAACCATGTTTTGAGTATTACGCTGATATATAGCTTGTACCAGCCCCATTTCTCTCACCGGCCAGTAGAGGCATGTCACGCTCCGGTAATTTACCTTCTGCTTCTTCTTCTCACTGAGGTCAACGGTGTGTGAAGACCCCCACAGGGTTGAACCCCTCAGGGTAAATGTTACAGATCACATCATGTAGTTGAGGGTCATAACTCTTTACTAACTCATTAACATCCCTCCAACATCACAATTAAGTTGGTCATACTTGTCTATAACACACAGGAAAGATCTATGTGTGAGTTCTATGCAGTCAAAGTAAAGTCAAGTCTATTTTCCCGTTCATAAAACATTAGCTAAGCGCTTGATGGTAATTAACTGTGCAGTTTGCCACTCTGACCTTTGACTGCTTAGAATTCACACATAGACCTTCCTGTGTGCGTTATAGACCACTATTGTCATACGACCATCTTAATTGTGATGTTGGAGGGATGTTAATAAGTTAGTAAAGAGTTATGACCCTCAACTACATGATGTGATCTGTAACATTTACCCTGAGGGGTTCAACCCTGTGGGGATCTTCACACACCGTTGACCTCAGTGAGAAGAAGAAGCAGAAGGTAAATTACCGGAGCGTGACATGCCTCTACTGGCCGGTGAGAGAAATGGGGCTGGTACAAGCTATATATCAGCGTAATACTCAAAACATGGTTTGGCCTTTTGCAATATTCACTAACACTGAATATGGCAGAAGCACACTTTTGAGAACAGCCATAATGGCGACACTACACTGTCATTGTAACGATGCATCTATTAATGAGATAGCTAAATATGATCTCTAGCATAGCGTGACATGAATACACTATAGATATGCTATGGATACATTTCATTAAACTTGAATAATGAGGTTGGGACCTGTTATAACACGTTCATGAACAGCTTATAGATGTGTATTACATGGAGTATGGATATGCATAAACTATGAATGCCAGCGCCCTTTTTAGGGTGTATGGTTACTTGCTCAAATGGACATGTAAATGTATCTAACACAACATACTGTATGAATTTATTGTAACAGAGGGACAATTGTTAGTGAATTTGGTTTAAAGTTGCATCCATGCATCAGAGATGAATGAAAGGCATGGGCTCATTACTCTGGCCATACAAGACATGTGATCCTCCATGAATAGCAGACGACCACAGACGCTTTATTTACCAACGATGAATGAACGTATTCACAGAATGGGGTTAGACTTCCAAAAACAATATCACAAGACATGATATACGATAATATACTTTATATGCAGTATATCATATCTGTCAAATTCAGATCACGTTTTGCAGTTAGTATTCATTAGAATGTGGTAAATTGTGATTTTAATTGTGATTTTCAGTCCAACTGTAACGGCATTTAGACAGCAGAATCATCAGAACGAAAAACACAACATTAATAGAGATTGCTTTTTGTTGTGATATTTTATTTGATTTAATCAATGTCATAACATCAGGCATGTACCGTATACATTTGAATTAAATGTTTGTGAACAGTGTTTTTAAAGGCAGCTGCTTGTATGTTTAAGAGAGGACAAAAAAATATAAAATAAACTAATTGCAGCAACTGTTTCGTCAGCTGTTACGCAATATTTAAAAAAAATATTATTTATTCTTCCCTTAACAATGTTTCCAGCCTTAAAGAGTTAAAATGTTCATTGCAGAGGGAGAACAGAGGCTGGGCTAACTTTGAGACAGATGGTTGTGTGTGGATCACAGATTTGAGTAAGAAATTGTGTAGGACTTAGTTCAGCATGCACACAGTGCAGTGAATCCTGTAGTCACAGTCAAGTATCATGTTTAAGGCACTTTAAGGTCCAGCTAGGATAATCATTTCACCACAACAGGGAAATGAGCTTTGTGGTATCCTTCTATTATCCAAACGGACTAAGAGCCACAATAGCAACATGGACATACAGCCTCAGCAAGCCCCCGATACTCTGGACTTTTCATTTTCCTTTTCACGGTGGGGTCACGGTGGGGTCACAGTGGGGTCACAGAGTTGGGTGAATGAATGGGCGTAAGGTGTACCTGTGTGGGGCACGTGTCCCCAATCCCCCTACTTCCCCCTCACCAGGTGAGTGTGAAGCCTCCCCCTTCTACCCCGCCTTGCATTGCTGCGTGGGGATCTGAGGTGTCCCGTCAGTGTTTAGGGGGGATAAGTCAGGGGCCTGGGCTCAGTAATGAGCAGCCCAGATTCTTTCCTCTTTCTAGTTCAGCTGCTGCTCTCCCTTATTTCACGCTGTGCTGCCCCTCAACTCCGCTGACCCGGCTAAGTGTCCTCTCCCTCTCTGAGAGAGCAAAGAACGGAGAGGTGCACAGCAGAGAGAGAGAGAGAGAGAGAGAGAGAGAGAGAGAGAGAGAGAGAGAGAGAGAGAGAGAGAGAGAGAGACTCATGCATGACTGGTCACTACTCCATACCATTCATTCCATCCGGCAACACGGCTCTTTACAGCAGATAGGCAGGCTTATTTTACAGTGTGGCTTTAAAAAAATGTTCTCTCTCTCTCACACACCATTTCAATTGATCCTTTTCATAGTGGCTGAAGTGACCTCTTCATAACAAGGGGCCTAAACTCTAAGAGGTACAGCAATGGTAAAAGAGGAGAAAGAGGAAGGGGCGTGTAAAGTGGAGCGGAGTTGGGTGGAGTTCAGTAGAGTTGAGTGGTATGGTATGGAGTTCAGTAGAGTTGAGTGGTGTGGTATGGAGTTCAGTAGAGTTGAGTGGTGTGGTATGGAGTTCAGTAGAGTTGAGTGGTGTGGTATGGAGTTCAGTAGAGTTGAGTGGTGTGGAGTTCAGTAGAGTTGAGTGGTATGGAGTTCAGTTGAGTGGTGTGGTATGGAGTTCAGTAGAGTTGAGTGGTGTGGTATGGAGTTCAGTAGAGTTGAGTGGTGTGGTATGGAGTTCAGTAGAGTTGAGTGGTGTGGTATGGAGTTCAGTAGAGTTGAGTGGTGTGGTATGGAGTTCAGTAGAGTTGAGTGGTGTGGTATGGAGTTCAGTAGAGTTGAGTGGTGTGGTATGGAGTTCAGTAGAGTTGAGTGGTGTGGTATGGAGTTCAGTAGAGTTGAGTGGTGTGGTATGGAGTTCAGTAGAGTTGAGTGGTGTGGTATGGAGTTCAGTAGAGTTGAGTGGTGTGGTATGGAGTTCAGTAGAGTTGAGTGGTGTGGTATGGAGTTCAGTAGAGTTGAGTGGTGTAGTATGGAGTTCAGTAGAGTTGAGTGGTGTGGTATGGAGTTCAGTAGAGTTGAGTGGTGTGGTATGGAGTTCAGTAGAGTTGAGTGGTGTGGTATGGAGTTCAGTAGAGTTGACTGGTGTGATATGGAGTTCAGTAGAGTTGAGTGGTGTGGTATGGAGTTCAGTAGAGTTGAGTGGTGTGGTATGGAGTTCAGTAGAGTTGAGTGGTGTGGTATGGAGTTCAGTAGAGTTGAGTGGTGTGGTATGGAGTTCAGTAGAGTTGAGTGGTGTGGTATGGAGTTTAGTAGAGTTGAGTGGTATGGAGTTCAGTAGAGTTGAGTGGTGTGGTATGGAGTTCAGTAGAGTTGAGTGGTGTGGTATGGAGTTCAGTAGAGTTGAGTGGTGTGGTATGGAGTTCAGTAGAGTTGAGTGGTGTGGTATGGTATGGAGTTCAGTAGAGTTGAGTGGTATGGTATGGAGTTCAGTAGAGTTGAGTGGTGTGGTATGGAGTTCAGTAGAGTTGAGTGGTGTGGTATGGAGTTCAGTAGAGTTGAGTGGTGTGGTATGGAGTTCAGTAGAGTCGAGTGGTGTGGTATGGAGTTCAGTAGAGTCGAGTGGTGTGGTATGGAGTTCAGTAGAGTTGAGTGGTGTGGTATGGAGTTTAGTAGAGTTGAGTGGTGTGGTATGGAGTTCAGTATAGTTGAGTGGTGTGGTATGGAGTTCAGTAGAGTTGAGTGGTGTGGTATGGAGTTCAGTAGAGTTGAGTGGTGTGGTATGGAGTTCAGTAGAGTTGAGTGGTGTGGTATGGAGTTCAGTAGAGTTGAGTGGTGTGGTATGGAGTTCAGTAGAGTTGAGTGGTGTGGTATGGAGTTCAGTAGAGTTGAGTGGTGTGGTATGGAGTTCAGTAGAGTTGAGTGGTGTGGTATGGAGTTCAGTAGAGTTGAGTGGTGTGGTATGGAGTTCAGTAGAGTTGAGTGGTGTGGTATGGAGTTCAGTAGAGTTGAGTGGTGTGGTATGGAGTTCAGTAGAGTTGAGTGGTGTGGTATGGAGTTCAGTAGAGTTGAGTGGTGTGGTACGGAGTTCAGTAGAGTTGAGTGGTGTGGTATGGAGGTGAGTGGAGTTGAGTGGTGTGGTATGGAGGTGAGTGGAGTTGAGTGGTGTGGTATGGAGGTGAGTGGAGTTCAGTAGAGTTGAGTGGTGTGGTATGGAGTTCAGTAGAGTTGAGTGGTATGGTATGGAGTTCAGTAGAGTTGAGTGGTGTGGTATGGAGTTCAGTAGAGTTGAGTGGTATGGTATGGAGTTCAGTAGAGTTGAGTGGTGTGGTATGGAGTTCAGTAGAGTTGAGTGGTGTGGTATGGAGTTCAGTAGAGTTGAGTGGTGTGGTATGGAGTTCAGTAGAGTTGAGTGGTGTGGTATGGAGTTCAGTAGAGTTGAGTGGTGTGGTATGGAGTTCAGTAGAGTTGAGTGGTATGGTATGGAGTTCAGTAGAGTTGAGTGGTGTGGTATGGAGTTCAGTAGAGTTGAGTGGTGTGGTATGGAGTTCAGTAGAGTTGAGTGGTGTGGTATGGAGTTCAGTAGAGTTGTCTCTTCAGCACATTACGTTCACTGAAGCCTGTAACACAGGAACAACATGGTGCTGTTGTCCACCAAGCATAAAAAGCACAAAAAGATGAAGGGAGATACTGGAGATATAAAGGAGATTTAAAACCTCTAGTCCTATTATAATGTTATAAGAGGGAAAAAGAGCACCTTTGCATTTACATGATCTGTAGAAGGAAAAAGAACAGAGATGTTCATTAAGGTTCATAAGAACACTCCTAAGCTGGATTCATTAGAATGACTCTACACATTTGAACTCTGGGAAAAGGCTTCCGGGACAACCTTTTGAATTGGGTAAGCCTGTTACATTTTTGAAAGAATTGTGAACAGAGGAATTTAAAGCATTCTATTGAAGTAAGGGGCTAACTTACAAAACCCATAATGTTTTGGAGGCAAAACTCTGTACGCCTTTAGGAAGAATTTCTTGCTTACTTCATTTTGGATTGTAACCACCCTCGGGTTGTGCCGTGGTGGAGATCTTTGTGGGCTATACTCGGCCTTGTCTCAGGATGGTAAGTCACTTCACTTCTTGAAGATATCCCTCTGGTGGTGTGGGGGCTGTGCTTTGGCAAAGTGGGTGGGGTTATATCCTGCCTGTTTGGCCCTGTCCGGGGGTATCATCGGATGGGGCCACAGTGTCTCCTGACCCCTCCTGTCTCAGCCTCCAGTATTTATGCTGCAGTAGTTTATGTGTCGGGGGGCTAGGGTCAGTCTGTCATATCTGGAGTACTTCTCCTGTCTTATCCGGTGTCCTGTGTGAATTTAAGTATGCTCTCTCTAATTCTCTCTTTCTCTCGTTGTTTCTCTCTCTCGGAGGACCTGAGCCCTAGGACCATACATCAGGACTACCTGGCATGATGACTCCTTGCTGTCCCCAGTCCTCCTGGCCATGCTGCTGCTCCAGTTTCAACTGTTCTGCCTGCGGATATGGAACCCTGACCTGTTTACCGGACATGCTACCTGTCCCAGACCTGCTGTTTTCAACTCTCTAGAGACAGCAGGAGCGGTAGAGATACTTTTAATGATTGGCTATGAAAAGCCAACTGACATTTACTCCTGAGGTGCTGACTAGTTGCACACTCGACAACTACTGTGATTATTATTATTTGACCATCCTGGTCATTTATGAACATTTGAACATCTTGGCCATGTTCTGTTATAATCTCCAATGACTGAAACACCTCCCATCCGGGTCAACATCACAGTAGAGGCTTCATTCCACGTTCTACAGACTGTTGACATCTAGTGGAAGGCGTAGGAAGTGCAAACAGATCCATATCTGACAGGGAATTGAATAGGCAATGAGTTGAACATCGACCAACCTCAGAATTCCCACTTCCTATTTTGATTTTTTCTCAGGTTTTTGCCTTCCATATGAGTTCTGTTATACTCACAGACATCATTCAAACAGTTTTAGAAACTTCAGAGTGTTTTATATCCAATAGTAATAATAATATGCATATATTAGCATCTGGGACAGAGTAGGAGGCAGTTCACTCTGGGCACGCAATTCATCCAAAAGTGAAAATGCTGCCCCCTATGACAAAGAAGTTAACAAGATATTTATCTTTCATTTGCTGTATTGGAAATGTTAATGTGTGAAAGTTACATATTTCAAAAAATATATTTTGTATTTCCCGCGCTGCCTTTTCAGCGGAATGTTGTCGAGGGGTTCCGCTAGCGGAACGTGTGTCCTAGAAAGGTTATCATTCTCTCTGTTTACACTACAGTGTGAACAGTGCACCCTCTTTGTTTATGCTACAATGTGAACAGAGCATCCTCTTTGTTTACGCTACAATGTGAACAGAGCATCCTCTTTGTTTACGCTACAATGTGAACAGAGCATCTTCTTTGTTTACGCTACAGTGTGAACAGAGCATCCTCTTTGTTTACGCTAGAATGTGAACAGAGCATCTTTTTTGTTTACGCTACAGTGTGAACAGAGCATCCTCTTTGTTTACGGTACAGTGTGAACAAAGCATCCTCTTTGTTTACGCTAGAGTGTGAACAAAGCATCCTCTTTGTTTACGCTACAGTGTGAACAAAGCATCCTCTTTGTTTACGCTACAGTGTGAACAAAGCATCCTCTTTGTTTACGCTACAGTGTGAACACAGCATCCTCTTTGTTTACGCTGCAGTGTGAACAGTGCATCAGAAGAGTTCTGAGCTACAGTTGCTCAGCATATTGTCCTGCCTCTGATCATGAACAGTAATGAATCTCAGATACTTCTGAAGCCAAATCATTTGAAGGCTCCTTGTGAAGGATACACACAGGAGGAGGAATCAATTTGCACACAATAAGGATATTAAAGCAGGTGATAAATATTATCATCGGAGCCAATCGCCTTTCCAAAGTAGCCGTGCAGCTGTTTTTCAACACCATGAAATCCTTTATCGAGCTGTCTCTGGTTGACAGAAACAATTAACCGGAGGGGGAGGTAAATGAATAAAAGGAACACTTCCAGCCTCACACGTTCCCCGCCTATGGCAATCACCATGCAATGACTTCCAAACTCTTATCATATCCCGGCAAGCAGAGAAGCCAGCGTTTCATATCTCCTCTGTTCCTTCCTCCCTCCCCCCCCTGAAAGGAGGAAGTCTATGGTTGGTTTAATCACGCCATTGTGATGGTGCACAGATAGATTATGGACTCATAAATGAACTCTCCCTGGCTGTGGAGGATGGAGGATTCCAGCCAAAACATTATTTGGTGGGGATGGGGTGGTGTGTGTGTGTGTGTGTATATATGTGTGTTTTGCAAGGGGATGGGGGAGTGGGGTGGACACAGTTCACATACTTGACATATATTTTTATTGCAACAGGAAACATTTATCCCAAATGTTCCCATGTTCGGAGGTGACGTGGGTTTTTCGCTCCAATGAGATTCCGTTCCGGGCCATTCCGGGGTCTGCTTTGGACAAAGCTTTAGAGACAATTAAATGAGGTCATAGTAGCCCCCTCATACCCCCCCCCCCCCCCCCCCCCCCCGCCTGCCCTCTCTACCCATACCCCCCTCTGTGCACTGGTCCCCAACATGCTTCCTGTCGGAACCAGAACAAGTCTAAGTCCAGTCTTTATGTACTCTGTCCTCATTTCCCTAAATTAATATCCTTCCCACATCTATGGGCATGGGTTCTTGTTTGCAAAACTAATAAAAGTTGGTAATGCCCCTTCAATTTGCTCCACTGGCAATCCCATAGGCCACAGTGGAGCAACGTTGCAACAACGTGCCCAGCATTTGTTGGCAAGGCCTCCGTAGTCTCTTTGGCTGCCTGGTATTATAACTCCTAATACAATCTGGGTTCTCTTGGGGTGAGTTCTCTTACTTTAAATGTGTAATGACAGATAAGTGCAGCGTGGCCTGCCTGTGTGGTTCCTCTCCTTTGGCTCTGAGATAAGGAACTGGGTTTTTTCCCTCCTCCATCAGGGAGCGATAACTTCGCTTTTCTTCATTTAACGGTTGTTTATTGTCATTAAGTGTAATTAGCATAATAGAAACTTGTAATGTGCGGAGGTCGGCGATAATGTATTTGTAAAACGCAGAGGTCGCCGATAATGTACTGGTTTCTCGTACTGTTGACACGCGCACTTGAGTATGAGTTCCGATTTCTGGTAAATCGAGACGCTCCTTTTCCGAAATGTTCAGTGGATATATAGATGCCATCCCATATGCCCTGCAGCCAGTTGGGGGGGGTGAAATGAGATGATGCTGTATAAGATATAACTAAATAAATATTATTGCTAAACGCTAAGCCTGGAATAGTGACTTTGTTGAATGAGACTGTGGTGCTTCGCGGTCTGCATTCTGAAGAATGATTCACTTCTTTAAATGTTGTTTCTCTCCTCTCCCTCTAAGGAATTCCTGTTTGGACACAAAACAACATACAAAAGTTTCTCAGAGAAAACCGGTAATTGACCTTGGGTTATTTTCTAATGCTTCAGTTCCAGTTAAAATTGTAGTCCACTAATTGTACATCAAGAATGTACTTTGATCTCTGTGAGGCAAATCGACTTGATTTCTGCCCGGGTGCTTCATATGATGCACTGGAACATTTGCCCAATGGTGTTTACGCCAATGTTTTCAATATACACATTTATGAACTTATTTAATGTCCCCTCACAAGTAGTTTAGGGAAATACTTTAGAGTACTGTGTTTCCAAAGGCTAATAGCTCTACTGACACAGTAAGCAAGTATGATGACAATATACAGTAAATCATAAAGTCAGTACACCCCTCACATTTTTGTAAATATTTGGATATATCTTTTCATGTGACAACACTGAAGAAATGACACTTTGCTACAATGTAAAGTAGTGAGTGTACAGCTTGTATAACAGTGTACATTTGCTGTCCCCTCAATAACTCAACACACAGCCATTAATGTTTAAACCGCTGGCAACAAAAGTGAGTACACCCCTAAGTGAAAATGTCCAAATTGGGCCCAATTAGCCATTTTCCCTCCACGGTGTCATGTGACTCGTTAGTGTTACAAGGTCTCAGGTGTGAATGGGGAGCAGGTGTGTTAAATTTGGTGTCATCGCTCTCACACTCCCTCATACTGACTGGTCACTGGAAGTTCAACAAGGCACCTCATGGCAAAGAACTCTCTGAGGATCTGAAAAAAATAATTGTTGCTCTACATAAAGATGGCCTGGGCTATAAGAAGATTGGCAAGACCCTGAAACTGAGCTGCAGCACGGTGGCCAAGACCATACAGCGGTTTAACTGGACAGGTTCCACTCAGAACAGGCCTCGCCATGGTCGACCAAAGAAGTTGAGTGCACATGCTCAGCGTCATATCCAGAGGATGTCTTTGGGAAATAGACGTATGAGTGCTGCCAGCATTGCTGCAGAGGTTGAAGGGGTGGGGGGTCAGCCTGTCAGTGCTCAGACCATACGCCGTACACTGCATCAAATTGGTCTGCATGGCTGTCGTCCCAGAAGGAAGCCTCTTCTAAAGATGATGCACAAGAAAGCCTGCAAACAGTTTGCTGAAGACAAGCAGACTAAGGACATGGATTACTGGAACCATGTCCTGTGGTCTGATGAGACCAAGATAAACTTATTTGGTTCAGATGGTGTCAAGCGTGTGTGTCAGCAACCAGGTGAGGAGTACAAAGACAAGTGTGTCTTGCCTACAGTCAAGCATGGTGGTGGGAGTGTCATGGTCTGGGGCTGCATGAGTGCTGCCGGCACTGGGGAGCTACAGTTCATTAAGGGAACCATGAATGCCAACATGTACTGTGACATACTGAAGCAGAGCATGATCTCCTCCCTTCGGAGACTGGGCCGCAGGGCAGTATTCCAACATGATAACGACCCCAAACACACCTCCAAGACGACCACTGCCTTGCTAAAGAAGCTGAGGGTAAAGGTGATGGACTGGCCAAGCATGTCTCCAGACCTAAACCCTATTGAGCATCTGTGGGGCATCCTCAAACGGAAGGTGGAGGAGTGCAAGGTCTCTATCATCCTCCAGCTCCGTGATGTCGTCATGGAGGAGTGGAAGAGGACTCCAGTGGCAACCTGTGAAGCTCTGGTGAACTCCATGCCCAAGAGGGTTAAGGCAGTGCTGGAAAATGATGGTGGCCACACAAAATATTGACACTTTGGGCCCAATTTTCACTTAGGGGTGTACTCACTTTTGTTGCCAGCGGTTTAGACATTAATGGCTGTGTGTTGAGTTATTTTGAGGGGACAGCAAATTTACACTGTTATACAAGCTGTACACTCACTACTTTACATTGTAGCCAAGTGTCATTTCTTCAGTGTTGTCACATGAAAAGATATACTCAAATATTTACAAAAATGTGAGGGGTGTACTCACTTTTGTGATATAGTGTATGTATTATATTAGTATGATTACAATATATTCATTATACTAATATGATTACATTATATTCATTATACTAATATGATTACATTATATTCATTATACTAATGTGCCCCTTCAAGTGATTTGTAGGCTCTGTAGTCACACACACACACACACACACACACACACACACACACACACACACACACACACACACACACACACACACACACACACACACACACACACACACACACACACACACACACACACACACACACACACACACACACACACACACACACACACACACACACACACACACAAACATACACACACAGTAAGAAATGCCACCTCTCTGCAGAGGGAGGCCTCTCACATAGAGTCCCCAATCTGTGACATTCAAGGCCAAGCTATAATTGCAAGGCATATAAACACAGGGCAACAACGTAGTCTCAGGGGGAGAACATCGTGGAACAGTGGAATGTAATGATGTGTGGAACAAAGGACCTTGGAGAACAGGTTAAGAGTCAGCCACCGGGTTTCTGCATCACGGGTGACCTTGGAAACACTGTGAAACACCCGATACCGTGTTGCTTCAAAGACAAATGTGTCCTAGGGGATAAACCTAGAAATTGGTTATTGTATCGCTGAGGCTACTTACCTATTTTGGGGATTAACATATTTAATTCCCTCCTTAATCCCGTCGGAGTTAATGCCCTCGCATTTCCAATTATCCAACTAAGCGGAAAGCGGAGGGAGTCTGTAGTGAAGATTCCCTGGCTGGGGTGGTTTACTCTTCAGGCCTCTGTGTTGTGCTAGCGTAAACATGTTGTCTTCAGTGGCCTACTTGTAGAAGGAAGTAAATAGCATGGGAATGGGCTACAGTAGTATAGCTCCCTCCAAGCTGGCACTGGCAACTCTAGATGGTTTCGACCCCGGCCCACAAAACCTCCTGACTCAAGTCTGAATATCCAACCGACATCCAACATTCAAAGCCTTTACCTACTGCACAAATTACAGTCTACAGATGGGTTTTGTTTTCCCATGCAGCAGACAAAATTAAGTTTCAATGAGATCCACCTGGAATGGCGGGACCCAGGATGGGGGTTGGGATAGGTCATCATCACATGGGCCGGCCTGGCTAGCATCAGTTCCACAGACAGGGCCAGGAAGTGGCCCCCTGGTTTACCCTCTGTCCGACAGGAGCTTTTAATAGACATCTCATTCATTACTGGGATTCCTTACGGATGACCCAAGCCATCACAAGTGGGTGTGGGAGGCGGGGGGCAGTGTGTATGTGTCTGCTGTGTGTGTGTGTGTGTGTGTGTGTGTGAACTCATGTGATAAGCCAACTTTCTCCTCTGTCGTGTTGACACCAGACCGGCGATAGAGACGTGTAAAGAGCTTCCTCTGGCCTCCATTTCTTCTTTTAGTGTGGGATTAATTTAGTCATGTTCTTCGATTAAAAGCGCATTTTTCATAATCCAATTGTTACACAAAAGACGGCACAGACAAACAAACGCTCTCTTCCAGTTGTGAACTTTGAAGCTGATTGATGCATTCACTCTTCTACTGTGATTGATGCATGCCATTCTGGCTCTCGTATCCCTGCTCCTGTCAAGTCTACTAGACGTGGGAATAAGCCCAGAACCAAAATGACATCTCATAGAGAAGTTGTATATGTACAACTAGAATACAGTCTTTGGGAAGAGTTTCTCAGATTTATCTAAGACTTGAAAGCTGAGGATATTCACAGAGGTATGTTGTCTCCGCTAATGTTAAAATGCTATTGACTGGGTACTGGGTTCCCACAAGGCCTTTCATTGTGGATGGAGGGGTTTCCTGTCACAAGACTGGTGTCCAATGGCACCAGCTACACAGCTACAGAGCCTGCTGACATACCGTTAATGAATGGTTCCGTTTCATTAACATCATAGAAAACCACTATGGCATGTTAATGTGCTAGAGAAGAAATTCTCTGATTTGTTCTGGATTTTTTTTTTTTTTATTGTCAAAAGGGATTGTGCATTATTTGAATTATTGACGCTCAACTGAGATGGAAACTGTAAACGTATATTTGCTACAGACTTAGTTTTGAAATATCTACAATTAACAACAGCCTTTAGCTATGGTGACCTACATAGCCAACGTACATATTTTCATTACACCAAAGACTACAGTAAACACTCCATCCCCATCACGATTATATAACATGTGAAATCACTCATGTAACAGAGGAGTTTTTTTCTCTCTCTCTATCTCGTCCAACCACCATCATGTAAAACCAAAGTCATGCTCCTGGCATTGGAACCCAACGTGCTGCAGTAGAACCCATCTGAGACACCCTGGTAGTTTACAGCTAAGGTCAAGAGCATCATACAGTACATTGTCATGGATTGTATAATTCAACAAGAGTGTGATGAGGGCTTATAGTGTGTGGTGGGGAGTGTGTGCATGCATGTGTGTGTGTGTTTGGTGGGGTGGGTGTGTGTGTGTGTGTGTGTTTGGTGGGGTGTGTATGCATGTGTGTGTGTGTTTGGTGGGGTGTGTGTGTGTGTGTGTGTGTGTGTGTGTGTGTGTGTGTGTGTGTGTGTATGCATGTGTGTGTGTGTTTGGTGAGGTGGGGGGGGGTCAGACCCGTCCAACAAAACCATCTCACTAGAGAAATCTCCATGATTCCTCCAAACGACCACCCACCTGCCTGCCCACAGACAAGGCAAAACATTCTTCCACTCCAACAAATTCTCCCTAAGTCCTGATACATAAAGATCCCCTTATCTTTGCTCTGTAATTGCAGGCTGTGCTAACAGCAGGCCAATCTTCCAGTTAGCGTGGGCAGGCAGGCAGGCAGGCAGGCAGGCAAGTAACAGGCCCATCTCATCTCTGCTCTCCATCAGCACTTGTTGTACCACTTCAACCTACCCCTGATGGAGAAAAGCCAGATCTTTCATTTGGCCAGTTTGAACCCCCCCCCCCTCCCTCCCTCCTCCCCTCTTCCTCCTCCCCTCTTCCTCCTCCCTGACTCCACATCTCCATTTTTCTCACTGGGTGACATAACAATCCAGCCATTGTACCATCGTACCCCTCCCTCCCCTCCCCGCCCTCCCATCCCATAGCTGCTATGAGCTATATTACTTTGACCCCGCTCCATCAATCTGCTTCAATTGGATAATGATCTGTAATCACTTTCTTTCAGGGGAGTCTATAAAATGGACCAAGGCTTCTGCTCCTCCCGGGAGACTTCCTTCTGTTCATCCCATGTGATCTAACGCTTCTTCTTTCAGACCACTAAATACCTCTCTCACGTGGGCTGCATGCACTCGGCAGCCGGCCCTGGGGATGGTGGGGGTAAGCCTCTGTTGATTTTTCATGCCCCCCCCCCGCTCTCCAATAGAGATGGGCTAAGCGGGACAAGGCGGGGCCCGGCAGGGGGGTTCCCTAAACCAAGAGCCCCCGCCAAGTCAAGGGGCCTCCTCCTCCATTGTTGTTGGCCCTTCATTAGGTTGTTTTGTACCCAGGACTTGTAATCGATAGAGCCCCCTTACATCGCTTAGCAGAGGGGGAGAAAGAGAAAAGGTCTGGCCCCCAGTTCATCCCAATCTGAATGAACCCAGCAGACAGCCAAATTACACAATGAACCGTAACTCCTTTACCTCCTTCTTGGACTGTGGTCTACTTCAATTGGTTGTATTTAATTAAGATAAAATGTGTAATGATCTTGATTTTTTTTTACATTTTAAATATCGGCAAGATGTAAATGAGGGTTTTAGATAAAATCTCAAGAAAATACAGCCAATATTGATAGTGAAATTCAACCACTTTTTGCCTATTGGGTTTTGTTTTTCCTGGGAAATGACTTAATGTCTGTTACTGTGTTCATAACTGCTGTTATCACACGTGCTGATACGTTCTGGAGGAAGAAAGAACACAAGGCCTGTTTTCACAGCATATTGCACATTTCCATTTCAAAACGCGATCCCGGCGCAGTTGAGTTAACAGTTATCAATTGTGTCGTTGTGCTCCTTTGTGGACGGACCGGGGCAAGCTGTGCGTTGGTAATGTAAAATACATGTGCACATTAACTCAGTTAAACATGGGAACAGATTGACTGCGATTTAAACCTCTATCAATTCAGCATGAGCTTTTGTCTTAACACGTCGGCACTCTGGAATATACAGAAAAAGCCTTGTGAAGTGTAGATAAGACCCATACAATACGTTGATGAATGGAATAGGTCCATTTTGTCCCCCTCTCTATCCACCACGCTGCTAGACGAAGGACCCGGTCTTGTATAGCATTATCCCTATCCATTCTTCTGCAAGTTTAGGGCCTTTACACTTGGAACATATGTCTATTGAAAGGGTGGCACCATGCGAGGCAGGCACAGATGGAGTCAGCCTCCCCGTCAATGGGTGGACAATGGGGAATGGAAATCAAAGTTAAAGCGGTGCATCCAACTCCATTTAGCCAACACAAAAGGTGCTTGTAGGAGGCGAGCTGAGGCGGGGGAACATGTCACAGGCGATAAAGCGGTGTCCTCAGCTGGCCACTCCGTCACCGGTGCGATAGAGACACACTGACACGAGGCTAGACACTTGCTCCTCTCACAAGGAGTAGGCCCCTCTAAACCTAGCCCTAACCTTAACCCTAACCCCTAACTCCTAACCCGAAACTTGTACCTCAATGAGCACACGGAGTGGATTTGCAATGCATATGCTAAAATATGTTATAATAGTGATATTCAACCATTGTGGTTCTATGTCAACTAAGCTGAAATATTAGTTACGTCACATCTATTTTAGTAGCGGTAGCTGCTGTGATTTTAGCCATTGTCTTGTTGCCGTGACACTGCACAGCCAAAAACACTTTCTTTTCCCAATTTTTACAAGACGCTTTAGCCTTGCGCCGTATCCATGGTGACCTGTTGTAAATACATTCATTAATAGAGGAAGTGAATAAAACCCAGAAGGGGAATGTCAAAATGCACATCCTGTTGTAGTGGCAGATGCTTGCTTTGAACGTCGCACTAAGGAGACTTATAAAACAGTGTGCATTGGTTGAAGACTAGTGATTTCACTGTCATTAAAAATAACAACACCCCATGTGGTCATGTTGACAACTACTTCCACCAAGCCCCTGTTACAACTGTTAGTCACCTTCCACCAAGCCCCTGTTACAACTGTTAGTCACCTTCCACCAAGCCCCTGTTACAACTGTTAGTCACCTTCCACCAAGCCCCTGTTACAACTGTTAGTCACCTTCCACCAAGCCCCTGTTACAACTGTTAGTCACCTTCCACCAAGCCCCTGTTACAACTGTTAGTCACCTTCCACCAAGCCCCTGTTACAACTGTTAGTCACCTTCCACCAAGCCCCTGTTACAACTGTTAGTCACCTTCCACCAAGCCCCTGTTACAACTGTTAGTCACCTTCCACCAAGCCCCTGTTACAACTGTTAGTCACCTTCCACCAAGCCCCTGTTACAACTGTTAGTCACCTTCCACCAAGCCCCTGTTACAGCTGTTAGTCACCTTCCACCAAGCCCCTGTGCCAACTTTTAAATGGCGCTTATAATGTGTAATGACCTGGTCTAGGTTCTAGTTTGACACGCACACTCATATTGAGTTACCCTGGTGTCTAAATGACTATTATTAATAACAGGCCTGCTGAAAGATGACTATGTATATTGAGTCCTGAGATGACCCCTGACCCGATGACATCACCAGCTGCAGGGCAGCTCCAACCTCCCCTCCAGAATCTCCTGTCTTTACGAACTATCCATTTCCTTTTTTCATCCCACAGTGACGCTGTCACGTCAGTAACCCTCCAGTTTTACAACTGTGTACATCTCTCCAACCAATTTGCTTCAGTTGCCATCACTCCCTCCCTTCCTGCCTCTGCCCATCCAGGGGTGAGGCGAGCCTGGCGAGGTGTAATGAACAGTGACAGTCTCACATCACCACCAATGCATGGACACATAGCTACAGTAGAGTCGTGTGTGGCCCGTTCCTTCAGCCTTCATCCCAAAACCAAAGGTCTTCTCCTATCATTCTTTCTCTTTCTCTGTATCTCTCTCCCTCCACCAAATTCTCTTCCTCTGTATCTCTTTCCCTCCAACAAATTCTTTCACTTGGGCTTCAGCACATATTGCTGATTTAGGTGAGCCAGATGAGAGCCCCCCCATCCTCTTTCTTCTTCAGTCCACAGCGCCAAAGCTTAGCCCAGTGAGCATGTGCTCTGTGCCCAGGCCTTCTTTTCCCTACATGTGAGTCCAATTATAAGGCAAATCAGTTGTACTGGAGGAGGACTACATCCTGTCACATCCGTGCTCTGGAAGTCTTCCGCCTCACCGGTTCCCATGGCTACTGTTTCCATAAGAAAATAGATCCACTGGAAGCCAATTGAAGCCAATTGACGTCCCCTGGACAACATGAAGCATTAGAAGAGGCTGTTAACAAATCAGCATGTGATTATGGTAATGTAAGGCCGTGATGATGATTACACATGTGCATTAGAGAGAATTAGAATACAGTAGTAAACATTTCTTCCCGATGAATACGCCTGTACCGGCTACCATGAGGAGTGGAGAGATAGTTAAGGGTTCAATTCAATCCGTATCGCTGAAGTTCAGCGTTACAGCGTGATTGAAATTTAAAGGCAATGTTTCAGCATTAGTGGAGACTGCATTCAACACTGTAGATGTCGGCTCAATCAGAAATGTACTTAAAGTTTCCAACTGCTATTTGAAGAATAGAGGTGAAGAGCATGAATAATGAAACTCCTTGCTCAGTGAAGCATACACACGCACGCACGCACGCACGCAATTTAACCACGGTTGTCAATTAAGAACATATTTTTATTTACAACGATGGCCTGGCAAGATGCAAAAGGCCTCCTGTGGCGAGGTGGGATGGGATTAAAAATGAAAATGAAATAAAAACAATGTAAGACCAAATGGACAACACAGACGGAAGACATTGGCAACAACACAAATACAACAGCAAACAGTGTGTGTGTGTGTGTGTGTGTGTGTGTGTGTGTGTGTGTGTGTGTGTGTGTGTGTGTGTGTGTGTGTGTGAAGTAAAACAACAAGCTTCCCTTCAGCGACTATCAATCCCTGCTCTCATCCTAAATGACATCTCCCTTAACGAATTAGGGCTAACGCAATTACCATCAGCATGTTATTACATGGGCCAGCCTGCACCTTGATTACCCAACATGCCACTCAGCACCTGGACGACGCAGCAGAACTGTGTGGACCGTAATGAAAGAGGTTCACCATGTGGTCCTGGTCAAGGCCCAAGCTTTGACCAAGAACAACTGTTTACTGTACTTACACAGCTAATGGAATGGACCAGGACCATTAGAATAAGATTACGTTGACACTGTTGTACATTTTCCTCCCGTGACATCAACAACAAAATGGCAGGCCTAAATCTCATCATTTTCCACTTGAGCCAGGAATTGAGTGGAGCACATTGTTATGACATGTACCATCCATATTTGGCTGGCGATCAGTGTTGTGCAGCACAGAAATCTCATTAGATGCTGTCCTCCCTACCTGAGACCAATATGACCTCCCTCCCTCCCTCCCTCCCTCCCTCCCTCCCTCGAGCCCATTCTTCCTGCCATCCAGTAGCCAGCTCTCTTTCCTCCTCCTCCTTCTTTTTTTCCCTTCCTGTTCTACCATTTCCAAACTGACACCAGATGGTGTTTTAATAAAGTCCAGTAGGAATATGACTGTGAGTAAACAACACAACACATGCCAGCTCAGTAATTGCTGGGCA
Organism: Salvelinus fontinalis; assembly: GCF_029448725.1. NCBI lineage: Eukaryota > Metazoa > Chordata > Actinopteri > Salmoniformes > Salmonidae > Salvelinus > Salvelinus fontinalis. The sequence goes on from NC_074689.1 coordinate 26,114,833, forward strand.
CTATTACCACCCCTGTGCCTGGCGAAGCCTATGAGAGAGAGAGGAAGGGAAGGAAGGATAGATGGAAGGAGGGAGAGATGGATGGAGGGAGGTAGAGACGTACACCTAGCGGCTGGAGCCAAAAGACCGCAGCTGCTTCAGGAGCAGGGAGGGCCAGGAGTGGTCGTGCTGGGCCTGGGCTTGGCTGAGCTTGGGCTTCAGGCTCCAGGCCCACTGCTCGACCCCAGCCCAGGCCACAGCCTCCACCACTGCACGGCCAACTCAGCACCAGGCCCAGGCCACAGCCTCCACCACTGCACGGCCAACTCAGCACCAGGCCCAGGCCACAGCCTCCACCATTGCACGGCCAACTCAGCACCAGGCCCAGACCACAGCCTCCACCACTGCAGGGCCAACTCAGCACCAGGCCCAGGCCACAGCCTCCACCACTGCAGGGCCAACTCAGCACCAGGCCCAGGCCACAGCCTCCACCACTGCACGGCCAACTCAGCACCAGGCCCAGGCCACAGCCTCCACCACTGCAGGGCCAACTCAGCACCAGGCCCAGAGCACAGCCTCCACCACTGCAAGGCCAACTCAGCACCAGGCCCAGGCCACAGCCTCCACCACTGCAGGGCCAACTCAGCACCAGGCCCAGACCACAGCCTCCACCACTGCAGGGCCAACTCCACACCAGGCCCAGGCCACAGCCTCCACCACTGCAGGGCCAACTCAGCACCAGTCCCAGGCCACAGCCTCCACCACTGCACGGCCAATTCAGAAGTTGTGAGGAGACAGAGACTACTGACAACTCTCTTTTCTCTGTGCTGTCTATGTATCTCTATCTCAACCGTATATCTCTATCTCTACAGTATATCTCTATCTCTACAGTATATCTCTATCTCTACAGTATATCTCTATATCTACCTCTACAGTATATCTCTATCTCTAAAGTATATCTCTATATCTACCTCTACAGTATATCTCTATATCCACCTCTACAGTATATCTCTATCTCTACAGTATATCTCTATCTCTACAGTATATCTCTATATCTACCTCTACAGTATATCTCTATCTCTAAAGTATATCTCTATATCTACCTCTACAGTATATCTCTATATCCACCTCTACAGTATATCTCTATCTCTACAGTATATCTCTATCTCTACAGTATATCTCTATCTCTATCTCTACAGTATATCTCTATATCTACCTCTACAGTATATCTCTATCTCTACAGTATATCAATTCAATTCAAGGGGCTTTATTGGCATGGGAAACATATATTAACATTGCCAAAGCAAGTGAAGTACATACTATACAAAAGTGAAATAAACAATACAAATGAACAGTAAACATGACACAATGTGGTATTTCACCCAATTCTTTGTGGGTCTGTGTAATCTGAGGGAAACAGGTGTCTCTAATATGGTCATACATTTGGCAGGAGGTTAGGAAGTTCAGCTCAGTTTCCAATTTTTTTTGTGTGCAGTGAGCACATAGCCTGTCTTCTCTTGAGAGCCAGGTATGCCTATAGTGGCTTCTCTCAAAGGCAAGGCTATGCTCACAGAGTCTATACATAGTCAAATCTTTCCGTAAGTTTAGGTCAGTCACAGTAGTCAGGCATTCCGCCACTGTATACTCTCTGTTTAGGGCCAAATAGCATTCTGCTCTGTTCTTCTGTTGATTCTTTCCAATGTGTCAAGTAATTATCTTTTTGTTTTCTCATGATTTGGTTGGGCCTAATTGTGTTGCTGTCCTGTGGCTCTGTGGGGTGTGTTTGCGTCTTAGGACCAGCTTGCTTAGGGGACATTTCTCCAGGTTCATCTCTCTGTAGGTGATGGCTTTGTTATGGAAGGTTTGGGAATCGCTTCCTTTTAGGTGGTTGTAGAATTTAATGTCTCTTTTCTGGATTTTGATCATTACTGGGTATCGGTCTAATTCTGCTCTGCATGTATTATTTGGTGTTCTACGTTGTACACAGAGCATATTTTTGTAGAATTTTGCATGCGGAGTCTCAATTTGGTGTTTGTCCCATTTTGTGAATTCTTGGTTAGTGAGCGGACCCCAAATATTGATCTCTGTCTCAACAGAATACAGTATATCTCTATCTCTACAGTATATCTCTATATCTATCTGGAGTATATCTCTATCTCTACATTATATCTCTATCTCTGCAGTATATCTCTATCTCTACAGTATATCTCTATCTCTACAGTATATCTCTATCTCTGCAGTAGATCTCTATCTCTACAGTATATCTCTATCTCTACAGTACATCTCTATATCTATCTGGAGTATACCTCTATCTCTACAGTATATCTCTATCTCTACAGTATATCTCTATATCTATCTGGAGTATATCTCTATCTCTACAGTATATCTCTATCTCTATCTCTACAGTATATCTCTATCTCTACAGTATATCTCTATCTCTATCTCTACCGTATATCTCTATCTTTAAAGTATATCTCTATCTCTACAGTATATCTCTATCTCAACATTGTATCTCTATTTTGACAGTATACCTCTATCTCTATAGTTTATCTTCTTCTTTGTCTTTCTTTCTCTCTCTCAGTCAAAGACGTGCACGCAGACACACACACACACACACACACACACACACACACACACACACACACACACACACACACACACACACACACACACACACACACACACACACACACACACACACACACACACACACACACACACACACACACACACACACACACACACACACAGTTTACTGATGTGACTGTTGAAGAGCAGGGGGCCCGGCGATTGAAGAGCAGGTCTCATGTTCATCATCACACCTCAGGCTCCGCTCTTCTTTCTTCCAGGAAGCTTCACATTGTGGAGGTTGCCATGCCTCCCGTGTGCTGTTAACACACCTTGCAATTTGATCCCTTTGAAGGGCCTTCATCACATCATGGTATAGTCCTTACATGTTGGAGGAGGGTCTTCCCATCCCAGGAAGCATCATTAAACTTGTCGCCTAGAGGAACATCAATCAACCAGAAGAAGAACATCTTCCCCCAGCAGTATTCACTCACTGACAGACACCGAGATCCGCCATTACATCACCACACACTTGTTGGGTTTTGATGTGATATTACCTGTTTAAAAGTACACACATCTTCTGTGAATTAACAGACGCAACGTATTTAGAATGTTTTTAAACATTCACAAGCACACGTAGGAGATATTAAAACTTTAACATTTATTCCGGCACGTAGAAATTGTTTGAATTAGTTACTGTAACAATTAAGCGTATTGTCTCACATATATATAAAAATAGTACTGTCTTCTTGCTTGGAGCAGAGGGAAAGCATTTTAGAGTTTAGCCCCACCTAGTTAGCTCTTATCACAGACAATTGATGACAACTACTTTTCAACGCAGATGAAATGACCTTCATGTTCACCATGAACATTCATTTGAGATGATTCTTAACCTATTTGAATGCTAATTGAAGGTATAGGGTTAGTACAATTCTCTAATTAGGAGCTGTGGTGGGACATTAGAGGTGCTTCTCATCAACCTAATCATGAGGACTTTATAAATTATGCAGGGAAGCAGTGGTTTGGAAAATTCCTTTCTCCAAAAACTTTTCCCAGGAGGAATTATAGTGATGAATTCCACGTTGTTTGGACATTGACATTAATTCCCAGACATGTGAGGTTCACCTCTCTCTCAGACTCTGATTTCCGAATTATTCAGAATTACCCGGCGCTCAGAATGACGGTTTTAGTGTAAGATTGTCCTGATTTTCTACATGGATGATCGTCGGCAGGAACAAAGTTATGAGCATCCTAATCCATCTGGAACTTAGCAAACACGCCACCCGAGGCCATTATCCAAATAAAACATCAAAAACACTGTATGACAGGTTTGCTGATAAGCACAAACAACAGTTCGTGTTGAAACACAACTTCTCCTTTGACATCTTGAACCTCTTGCCAACCCCTTTCTTCTCAAATACTTGTGGGCCTGGAGAATTCACCCCAATCCCTCCAGGCAGAGAGAGTTTAACAGCAACAGCAGCAACTCTTAGAGACTGAAATATGAGGCAAAAGCCTCTCTCTCCGTTCCTTACATCCAGCTACGTCTAGTACACATCTACACCATACGGATGACCTCAGCAGGCCCGCCGTGGTTTTAAGCAAGTCCACTTTCAGCTCCTGCGATGGACTCCCAGCCTTCCATACTTCTGTCAGAAGGTTCTTAAAGAAGCAGTTTGCCAGCAGGTTTAGGGCCACACCATCAATCTTGAGTGGCTGACAACGGAAGAGAGGGTGGCAGAGGGGGCTGAGATGGAGGAACGAGATGGCGGTCTAAGTGGGTCACAGGCCTCGGACCGAAGCGAAGGCAGCTGCCCCCTCGGAGAAGAGCGTCTTCCCAAGCGGAGCGAACGCAGAGTGACAGTTGGTCGGGGACGTTGGAGAGCTATGCCTGCTGCTGACCACAGTAGCTTCACACATCGGACCCATGGTGGCACTAGATATGCACAGGTCAGCTAAAAGTTGGCTACGGAACTTGAATTGTTTCACGAACTGAGAGAGCACGGGAGCAGGAGCATCATTATAAACCTACTTGTTAACGTTTACGTAGTGTTTCCAGGTACTCCGTTTCAAATGTTGATTCAAAAACATGCTTTCATTGCCCTTTATTGCTGATAAACAGCAATGCTATTTTAGCCCTTGAACAGGATATTTGAAAACATATTTTTAGAACATAAACCGAAGCCGCTGAGTATATCAAATGTATCAAATCATTGTGAGTCACTTGGAAGAAAAGAAAATAAAGAAAGGGGATGCTGATTTTCCTCACCAGTGCAACTCCAACGGTCGGTAGACTCTTCCAGAAGACAGCGACATATACTGTTTCTCGTTTCTAAATGAACGGAAATACACATTTTGTTGGCATGTCAAGTGGGTGAGAAATATGTAAATGCCTTAAAATATTTAATTTACAAATTTCATGGGTCCCTTTTAAAAATTGAATTTCCTTCTGACCTGTTACCAGTGGAGACACTAACATGGGTAGGATGCAAGTTAAATTGCATTTTTAAACTTTTCCTCAGAAACTACAGTAAACAGAGCATGGCTCCCAAAACAACAACTTGATTTACTGTGGTATGGAAAAGTGAGATTTAATGAGGTATGTTCAATGGAAGGGTGATGAAATGGATGTGAATAGGTAAGTCATGTATGTCATACTGTATGTCTAAAAATACTGTAAGAAGATGTAAACAATAGTACAATATTGTAATTACCTATTGAGATACGTTACCTATTAACTTCTTGCGACTACAGGGGGTGCTGTTTTCTCATTAGCATAATTGCATTACAGATTAAACGGCTTCCTACTAAATTCTTGCTCGTACAATATGCATATTATTACTATTATTGGATAGAAAACACTCTCTAGTTTCTATAGGCGTTGGAATTTTGTCTCTGAGTGGAACAGAACTCATTCTACAGCAATTTCCCTGACATGGAGTCAGATTTCACACATTTTGGCCCCTGATCTGGAGTCAGTTTAAAGGCCACTGTGAACGCTATCAGGATACGGACACTGCTTACGTCTTCCCCTGGATGCCTTTACGTGATGACGATTTGAATGGTATCGATTGCGCAATCACAGCCCCTATAAAACAAAAACACGTGTAGGTAGGAACTCTTTTCCAGATGCGTCGGGCGCGCGGTGGACACCGACCTGCTCTTTTTCCTAGCATTAGTGTAGCCAGTTATATTTCTCCGGTCATGTTTCTACTCGTTATAGGAGTTAAAAACATCATAAGGTAGTTAATTTAAACCGTTTTATAGCAATTTATATCCGTTTAGTGCGATTTTGGGACATTTATTTCTGAGACACTGTGAATCTCTGGGCACGGTTCCAGTTCATGCCAAACGCAATGGGCATTTCTACATGGCAAGAGGACAGCTTTCGACCAAAAGACGATTAGACCCAAGAAAGGATTCTTTGCCCAAGATTCTGATGGAAGAACAGCTCAAAGTAGGAACAATTTATTATGATAAATCGTGTTTCTGTCGAGAAATGTTAATCGCTTATGACGCCATTTTGTTTGACGTAGCTTCGCTTGGCGCAAACTGTATTGAAAAGTAAGGATAATTTAAAAAATGTAAATCAGCGATTGTATTAAGAATTAAATTGTCTATCAATCGCTGTCCACCCTATATTTTTTAGTCACGTTTATGAGTATTTATGTATACGACTAGATCACTGTCTAATATGGCGCACGACATTGTCTGACCAGCTGGGCAACTTTTGTCATTGTCTAACCATGATTTTGGTGTATACTGTATATGTATGTTGTAATGTGATGTTACAGGAGTGTCATCTGAAGAATTCTGAGAAGGTTAGTGAAAAAATTAATATATTTTGGCGATGTTTACGTTATCGCTCACTTTGGCTAGAATCAATGCTCTGGTAACGTTTGCATATGTGGTATGCTAATATAACGATTTATTGTGTTTTCGCTGTAAGACACTTAGAAAATCTGAAATATTGTCTGTATTCACAGGATCTGTGTCTTTCGATTAGTGTATGCTGTGTATTTTTTACGAAATGTTTGATGATTAGTAATTAGGTAAACACGTTGCTCTATGTATTTATTCTAGTCCATTTGTGACGGTGGGTGCAATTGTAAACTATGATATCTACCTGAAATATGCACATTTTTCTAACAAAACCTATCCTATACCATAAATATGTTATCAGACTGTCATCTGATGAGTTTTTTTCTTGGTTAGTGGCTATCAATATCTTAGTTTAGCCGAATTGGTGATAGCACCTGATGGAGTAAGAAACTGATGGAGTTAGAAAAGTGGTGTCTTTTGCTAACGTGGTTAGCTAATAGATTTACATATTTTGTCTTCCCTGTAAAACATTTAAAAAATCTGAAATGGTGGCTTTATTCACAAGATCTGGATCTTTCATTAGGTGTCTTGGACTTGTGATTTAATGATATTTAGATGCTACTATTTAATTGTGACGCTATGCTAGGCTATGCTACTCAGTGTGGGGGGGGGGGGGGGGTGGGGGGTGATCCCAGACCCGGGGTAGATACTCGTGAAAGGTTAATTCATAATCAGTTAGTGGGTAATGACTAAGCATATGTTATTTGTAAGAAGGTCATAGTCTCCAACCATGGTGCCGACAGAGATGGTCGCCTCGCTTCAGGTCCTTGTTTTTTAATGTATTATTTCTGACATTGTTAGCACTGAAAATCTCAAGTGTTATTAAGTACAGCCGGGAAGAACAATTGGATATAAAAGCGATGTCAATTTACCAACATTACGATCAGGAATACGTCTTTCCCGAAGCGGATCCTTTGTTTCGGACCTCCTGTCACAATACAGAGGCGGATGCAAGATGCAAGCAACGATGGTTTAATGAACAATAGTTTACAGTATCCACAGGACAGACAGAATATACTCAGACAGGGACCGACAGCGAAGGGACCGACAGCGGTTGGAGTAACCCATCTGGGGGTCGATTAGAACTCTTCCCAGTGGCACAAACCGAGCAAGCCAAGACAAAACTGTGAATGTCACGAGCCATCAGCGGCCACCAAAAGCGTTGCTTCACTAAAAAGCTAGTACGGCTGACTCCTGGATGACACGCTACGTTGGAGCAATGCCCCCATCGAATAACATCAGACCGACACCCCTCCGGCACAAACAACCGATTAGGCGGACAACCGGGCGGAGGCGTTACCCCTTCTAAGGCCGTTCTGACCCTCGATTCAACCTCCCATATAAGTGTGGAGACCACTAGGGTCCTGGGTAGGATGCACTCGGGAGTGGACGGGCGTTCGGAATGGTCAAAAATACGAGAAAGGGAATCGGGTTTGACATTCTTGGAACCCGGGCGATACGAGAGAGAGAAGTCAAAACGTCCGAAAAAGAGTGCCCACCGCGCCTGCCTGGAGTTGAGTCTCTTGGCTGTTCTGATATATTCCAAATTCTTGTGATCGGTCCAAACTATAAAAGGTACCCCCGAACCCTCTAACCAATGGCGCCACTCCTCCAATGCTAACTTTACTGCCAACAACTCTCTGTTGCCAATGTCGTAGTTGCGTTCCGCAGGTGATAACCGATGGGAAAGGAACGCGCAAGGGTGCATCTTGTTGTCAGATGTGGCACGTTGGGAAAGTACCGCACCTACCCCCACCTCTGAAGCGTCCACCTCCACCACGAACTGACGCGAGGGATCGGGAGCTATGAGGATGGGGGCCGAAACAAAGCGGCTCTTGAGTTTGACGAATGCAGCCTCGGCTGTATCGGTCCACCTGAACGTCACTCTGGGGGAGGTTAAGGCGGTAAGGGAAGCGACTATCTGGCTAAAGTTGCGAACAAAACGCCGGTAGAAATTGGCGAATCCCAGAAACCTCTGTAGGGCCTTACGGGAATCTGGGCTTGGCCACTCCACCACAGCCTTAATCTTGTCAGGATCCATGCGAATACCTTCAGTCGAGACGATGTAACCTAGGAATGGAACGGATTGTGCATGAAAAATGCATTTCTCCGCCTTGACAAAAAGTCCATTCTCCAACAACCTCTGGAGCACTCGTCTGACGTGCTGAACGTGTTCCTGGAGAGAAGAAGAAAAAATCAGTATGTCATCCAGGTAAACATATATGAACTGATCAATCATATCTCTCAGCACGTCATTGACGAGTGCCTGGAAAACCGCTGGGGAGTTGGATAGCCCAAAAGGCATGACCAAATATTCAAAGTGCCCTCTGGGGGTGTTAAACGCGGTCTTCCATTCGTCCCCCCTCCTTATGCGAACCAAATGATATGCATTACGTAAATCCAACTTAGTGAACACGGATGCTCCCTGTAACCTTTCAAAGGCTGAGGACATCAACGGTAAGGGATAGGTATTCTTCACTGTGATGTTATTCAACCCACGGTAATCAATGCAAGGACGCAGAGATCCGTCCTTCTTCCCCACAAAGAAGAATCCCGCCCCCGCTGGAGAAGAGGAAGGACGAATGAATCCAGATGCCAGAGAATCAGAGATGTATCTCTCCATAGCCTCCCTCTCAGGAACAGAGAGTGAATATAACTTGCCTTTAGGCGGAGACTCACTTGGCAATAATTCTATTGCACAGTCATAGGGACGATGCGGAGGAAGAGAAGCAGCACGGGACTTACTGAACACCTCCTTCAGGTCGAGGTATTCAACGGGCACGTTAGACAAATCCACTGCCTCCTCTAGAAACACAGAATCAGACACAGATGAACAAGCAGACACTAAACAGGACTCAAGACACTTGTTACTCCACATGGATATAGAGTTATGACCCCAGTCAACTCTGGGGTTGTGTTGGGTGAGCCAAGGGTGGCCGAGAACTAATGGTGCAAGGGGTGAGTCCATGAGTAGAAATGATAGTGTCTCAGTGTGATTGCCAGAAGTGATGAGTGTGATAGGTTCAGTGGTGTGAGATATGTTGGGGAGTTCTTGACCATTGAGAGCGTTGACGGATATCTTGTGCGTGAGTGAGGTGATAGGAATCTGAAGCTTGTGAGCGAGCTTGAAGTCCATGAAATTACCCTCTGCTCCTGAGTCCAGTAAAGCTTGGGTGTCGTGCGTGTGGGTGGCCCATCTTAGTCTTACCGGGAGGAGAGTAGATGATGAGGTCTTCTCTGTGGTGACACCACCCGATAGTAGCCTCATACTTACTACCGGGCCTGATCTTTTACCGGGCAGGAGTGGATAAAGTGGCCCGCTCTACCACAGTAGAGACAGAGTCCTTGTGATCTCCGCCTCTCCCTCTCCTCCCGGGAGAGGCGAGCTCTCCCCAGCTGCATGGGTTCGTGAGCGGAGGCTGAACTGACCGTGTTCCCGCCGCTGGTATGCCAGCCCTCCGTGTCGTTATACGGTCTGTTAGGGCATGCTCGGCGGCCAATACGACTCAGACGAGCATCGACCCTCAAGGCTAGTTCCACTAGTCCATTTAAACTCCTGGGAAGGTCCAGAACATAGATCTCCTTCTGGATCCGGTCCCCCAGCCCATGCAGGAACATGTCCCACTGCGCCTCCTCGTTCCACTGACACTCTGCGGCCAGAGTGCGGAATTGGATGGAGTATTCCGATACTGAACGGTCTCCTTGGCGAAGGTCAGCGAGTAGTCTGGCCGCCTCCCTACCCGCCACGGCCCGATCGAAGACCCTTCTCATCTCCTCGGATAGTGTCTGGAAAGAGATGCAGCATGGGTCCTGGTTCGCCCACACCGCCGTTCCCCAAAGAGCTGCTTTGCCTGATAGCAGTGTGAGTACGAATGCTACCTTAGACTGTTCACGGTTGAAGGTCCGTGGCTGCAACGAAAAATGCATTGAACATCTCGTAAGAAAAGCTCTACAATAGTCCGGATCACCTGAATAACCCTCTGGTGTCGGTAGTCGTGGCTCTAGCTGAGAATCCAGCTCTGGCGGGGCATGTGGAACTGCTGGTGTAGGTGTCGCAGCGAGACCCTTCAGATGTTGTAATTGTTGGGTCAGCTGGGATACCTGCGTTGCCATGGCTTGTACTGCCCGACCTGTGCTGGAGATGTTCTCCTCTTGTTGGTCCATTCTCGTGATACTGCGGGAAATTAATTCGGTCAGACTCGTTGAACTCGCTGCATCCATGATATGGTCAGATCGTTCTGTCACAATACAGAGGCGGATGCAAGATGCAAGCAACGATGGTTTAATGAACAATAGTTTACAGTATCCACAGGACAGACAGAATATACTCAGACAGAATCCAACCCAGGACCAAGGGCACATCCTCTGATGATAGCGTGCTGAGAAATCCAAGGGAGTGAGTCCGGCTGGGTAGGAAGGAGCACAGCAGATAATCCCCACAAAGGCTGAGAGAGAATGAGCACTGACACACGACACAACCTCAGGGAAGAAACAACGATCTGACAACAAGAAACACAGGTTACAGAACATATAAAGGGGAAGATAATTAATCCCAGCTGGCGCAGACAATCAGGCCAAGATTGGGAACCACGCCCACACAAACACAGGAGAGAGAGAGAGAGAGAACGAGAGAGAGAGAGAGAGAGAGAGAGAGAGAGAGAGAGAGAGAGAAAAGAGAGAGTGAGGCAGTGGATTCATGAACCGTGACACCTCCACCCTGGACATGGGCTCTTATCCCAGAGGCCGACGAAAAACAACGAGGTCGCCGCAAGAGAGGCAGACGGAGCGGCCTACTGGTCAGACTCAGAGGGCGAGCACACCATCCACCGCTTCCTAGCATATTACTCACCAATGTCCAATCTCTAGATAACAAGGTGAACAAAATAATGGCACGAGTTGCCTTCCAGAGAGACATCAGAGATTGTAACATTCTGTTTCATGGAAACATGGCTCACTCGGGATATGTTGTCAGAGTCGATACAGCCACCCGGTTTCTTCATGCATCGCGCCGACAGAAACAAACATCTCTCTGGTAAGAAGAAGAGTGGGGGTGTATGCCTTATGATTAACGACTCATGGCGTAATCACAACAACATACCGGAACTCAAGTTATTTTTTTCACCTGACCTAGAATTCCTTACAATCAAATGCCGACCACATTATCTTCCAAGAGAATTCTCTTCGATTATAGTCACACCGTGTATATCCCCCCCAAGAAGATACCTCATCGGCCTTGAAAAAACTTAATTGGACTTCATTGGACTTCCTAAGGATGCATTTATTGTAGCTGGGGATTTTAACAAAGCTAACCTGAGAACAAGACTTCCTAAATTCAATCAGCATATCGAATGCTTGACACGAACTGATAGCATTCTGGATCATTGCTACTCTAACTTTCGTTATGTTTACAAAGCCCTCCCCCTTCTGCCTTCGACAAATCTGACCATGACTCCATTTTGTTGCTCCCAGCCTATAGACAGAAACTAAAAGAGGAAACACCCATGTTCAGGTCTATCCAACGCTGGTCTGACTAATCGGATTCCACGTTTCAAGATTGATTCGATCACGAGGACTGGGATATGTTCCGGATAGCCTCAGACAATAACATTGATGTATATGCTGACTCGGTGAGCGAGTTTATTAGCAAGTGCATCGGAGATGTCGTACCCATTGTGACTATTAAAACCTTTCCTAACCAGAAACCGTGGATTGATGGCAGCGTTCGCACAAAACTGAAAGCGGGAACCACCGCTTTTAATCACGGCAAGGCGACTGGAAACATGACAGAGTACAAACGGTGTAGCTATTCCCTCCGCAAGGCAATCAAACAAGCAAAACGTTAGTATAGAGACAAACAAGAGTTGCAATTCAACGGCTCAAACATGAGACGTATGTGGCAGGGTCTACAGTCAATCACGGATCACAAAAAGAAAACCAGCCTCGTCGCGGACATCAATGTCTTACTCCCAGACAAATTTGCTTGCTTTGAGGACAATACAGTGCCACTGACACTGCCCGCTACCAAAGCCTGTGGGCTCTCCTTCACTGTAGCCAACGTGAGTAAAACATTTAAACATATCAACCCTCGCAAGGCTGCCGGCGCAGACAGCATCCTTAGCCGCGTCCTCAGAGCATGCGCAGAGCAGCTGGCTGGTGTGTTTACGGACACATTCAATCAATCCCTATCCCAGTCTGCTGTCCCCACATGCTTCAAGAGGGCCACCATTGTTCCTGTTCCCTAGAAAGCTAAGGTAACTGAACTAAATGAATATCGCCCCGTAGCACTTACTTCTGTCATCATGAAGTGCTTTGAGAGACTAGTCAAGGATATTATCACCTCCACCTTACCTAATACCCTCGACCCACTCCAATTTGCTTACCGCCCCAATAGGTCTACTGACGATGCAATCACCATCACACTGCACACCACCCTATCCCATGTGGACAAGAGGAATACCTATGTAAGAATGCTGTTCATTGACTACAGCTCAACATTTAACACCATAGTACCCTCCAAACTCGTCATTAAGCTCGAGACCCTGGGTCTCGACCGCGCCCTGTGCAACTGGGTCCTGAACTTTCTGACGGGCCGCCCCCAGATGGTGAAGGTAGGAAACAACATCTCCACCCCACTGATCCTCAACAATGGGGCCCCATAAGGGTGCGTTCTCAGCCCTCTCCTGTACTCCTTGTTCACCCATGACTGCGTGGCCATGCACGCTTCCAACTCAATCATCAAGTTTGCAGACGACACTAAAGTGGTAGGCTTGATTACCAACAGTGATGAGACGGCCTACAGGGAGGAGGTGAGGGCCCTCAGAGTGTGGTGTCAGGAAAATAACCTCACACAACGTCAACAAAACAAAGGAGATGACAAACTGAAATGTTCCACCCACACAGACAGCGAGGCTGAAGAAAGGAGGCTGAAGAAAGTTGGCTTGTTACCTAAAACACTCACAAACTTTTACAGATGCGCAATCGAGAGCATCCTGTCGGGCTGTATCACCGCCTGGTACGGCAACTGCACCTCCCTCAAACGCAAGGCTCTCCAGAGGGTAGTCCAGCCTGCACAACGCATCACCGAGGGAAAACTACCTGCCCTCTTTAGCTTAGTTTTGTTTTGTCTTTCATACCAGGTCATATGTCTTCTCAAGTCATATTGACACTGGTCTACTACTGTTGCTTTAATTTATTGTTGTTCTGATTAATATTGTTCTTGTAGTGTTGTTAATGGTAATCCCATGTCCACTACTACTGTTATTATTGCTGTTGGTCCCACCATTTATTTATATATAAATATATATATATACATATATATTTGATTTTTATTTTTCGATATGTATACTTTGACAATGTAAGTAATAACGAACCTACCATGTCAATAAAGTCAATTGAATTGAATTGAATTGAGAGAGAAAGAGAAAGAGACAGAGAGAGAGAGAGAGAGAGAGAGAAAGGAGGATCAGTTCTCTGTGGAAGAGACAGGTCATGCTCTGCAGCAGCATTACTTCGGCATGAGTATAATCACTGATGGTGTGTGTGTGTTTGTGTGTGTGTGTGTGTGTGCGCATCTCTGTCCTCTCTCTGTGTCATAACACTGATGTTATGGAGATTCCTAAAACACTCACAAACTTCTACAGATACACAGTCGAGAGCATCCTCTTGGGCTGTATCACCGCCTGGTATGACAACTGCACCTCCCTCAACCGCGCGGCTCTCCAGAGGGTAGTCCAGTCTGCCCAACGCATCACCGAGGGCAAACTACCTGCCCTCCAGGACACCTACATCACCCGATGTCACAGGAAGGCCAAAAAGATCATCAAGGACCACAACCACCCGAGCCACTGCCTGTTCAACCCGCTATCATCCAGAAGGCGATGTCAGTACAGGTGCATCAAAGCTGGGACCGAGAGATTGATAAACAGCTTCTATCTCAAGGTCATCAGACTGTTAAACAGCCATCGCTAACATAGAGAGGCTGCTGCCTACATACAGACTCAAATCTCTGGCCACTTTAATAAATGGATTTAATAATGGTGTCAATGTTTACATATCCTACATTACTCATCTCATATGTATATACTGTACTCTATACCATCTATTGCATCTTGCCTTTGCCGCACGGCCATTGCTCATCCATATATTTATAGTATGTACATATTCTTATTCCATCCCCTTACATTGTGTGTATTAGGTAGTTGTTGTGAATTTGTTAGATTACTTGTTAGATATTACTGCACGGTCGGAACAAGAAGCGTAAGCATTTCGCTACACTCGCATTAACATCTGCTAAGCACGTGTATGTGACCAATAAAATGTGATTTGATTTGATTTGCTAGTTGATAATGCTGAGAGAGAGTAGTAATATGTTGTTGCAGAGTGCTACAGATCTACTCACGGAGAATACGTTATATGCTCTAAACCCAGCAAATACATTCATTATACAAACGCTAAGCTTGTATAATGAATACTTGCTGCTCAAACCTTGTGTGCCAGTATGAAATTACAACCAGAAAGGCAATGTATACAGAATATGCAATACCATACACTAAGATCTGAGCACATCTTCGTGACAAAAATATATAAATCATATAACGACAAGGGAGGGGGAAATACGAAGACGCTAAGACACAAACCAGAAGAACAACAGTCTGCGAGCTTCAAACAGTCTGAATGGAGGATTCCCTGCATCCCTTGATCATGTGAAATATGAGTGACAAACAAACTCTGGGAAAAGAGGTTGTGACTGGTTTCCATCAGCCCACTGACTGTGTGTCCTGGCCTGGGCTCCTGGGCTCCTGGGCTCCTGGGCTCCAACCATCCATCTGTATTGGATCCAGATGGGGGGCAACAGATTCACTTGGCGACTTTAGCAAATATTAGGGAACAATACCCCAATTTATTGTTGATTACTGTCAGGGAAAAGTATAGTCCGATTGAATGGCAAAACATAAGAATGGAATGGACTTTTTTGTTGTGTCTGTTTTCTCAAGTACGAGGGTCTCACAGGATCTCTGGGAACGGTTTGAGTCACCGCTGCACTGTCATAAGGCTCACATGTCTATTACGCTAGACTCTAGAAAACCACTGACCAACTCCTTCTCCTCCTAATATACTGGATCCCATCTGGGCCTATAGGTCGGGGTTTTTATGACAGGTATTTAGTCACCCAAATACAAATAAACAGAAGGGCGAAGGTGCTTACAGTTCAATATTTTACAACCAAATTTACCACATAATGAAATTAACCAAGGCACATATCATTATGAGTGAAAACTCGCTTCGTCCACATATGAAAATAAAGTTGCTGTCGAGGTTTATTTTCTCCAAGGGAATAGAAAAGTGACAAGCTTTCAGCGAAAGGGAGGTTAGAGGTGACATTTATCTCCTCCATGTTTCTCTCCTTCCATGTTTCTATCCTCCATGTTTCTCTCATCCATGACATGAGTGTGTTCCATGATGTCTATCCTGTGTTTAATCGATTGGTTGCTTACTGTGTAATCTGCATTGCCATTGGCTAGTTGTGACTGGTTAATCACTTTGTTTTTGTCATGATTTGTATTTGTCGTAAAAAACATTTCTTTGTGAACGTTTCACAATATTGCACCCGCGTAAACAAGGCGTCAGTGTCTCCAAGTTTAAAAAAACTAAATGTCCATAGTTTTCCTCCCCAATTGTTTGTTGTGCTTGTTTGCATCCTCCATGTTTTCCCTAATCTATGTTTCCCTCCTCCATGTTTCCCTCCTCCATGTTTCCCTCCTCCATGTTTCCTTCCTTCATGTTTCTCTCCTCCATGTTTCTCTCATCCATGCTTCCTTCCTTCATGTTTCCTTCCTTCATCTTTCTCTCCTACATGTTTCCCTCCTCCATGTTTCCTTCCTTCATGTTTCCCTCCTCCATGTTTCCCTCCTCCATGTTTCCTTCCTTCATGTTTCTCTCCTCCATGTTTCTCTCATCCATGCTTCCTTCCTTCATGTTTCCTTCCTTCATCTTTCTCTCCTCCATGTTTCCCTCCTCCATGTTTCCTTCCTTCATGTTTCTCTCCTCCATGTTTCCCTCCTCCATGTTTCCTTCCTTCATGTTTCTCTCCTCCATGTTTCTCTCATCCATGTTTCCCTCCTCCATGTTTCCTTCCTTCATGTTTCTCTCCTCCATGTTTCCCTCCTCCATGTTTCCCTCCTCCATGTTTCCTTCCTTCATGTTTCTCTCCTCCATGTTTCTCTCATCCATGTTTCCTTCCTTCATGTTTCCATCCTCCATGTTTCCTTCCTTCATGTTTCCCTCTTCCATGTTTCTCTCATCCATGTTTCCCTCCTCCATGTTTCTCTCCTCCATGTTTCTCTCCTCCATGTTTCCCTCCTCCATTTTTCCTTCCTTCATGTTTCTCTCCTCCATGTTTCTCTCATCCATGTTTCCTTCCTTCATGTTTCTCTCCTCCATGTTTCCCTCCTCCATGTTTCCTTCATTCATGTTTCTCTCCTCCATGTTTCCCTCCTCCATGTTTCCTTCCTTCATGTTTCTCTCCTCCATGTTTGTCTCCTCCATGTTTCCCTCCTCCATGTTTCCCTCCTCCATGTTTCCTTCCTTCATGTTTCTCTCCTCCATGTTTCTCTCATCCATGTTTCCTTCCTTCATGTTTCCCTCCTCCATGTTTCCTTCCTTCATGTTACCCTCTCCCATGTTTCTCTCATCCATGTTTCCCTCCTCCATGTTTCTCTCCTCCATGTTTCTCTCCTCCATGTTTCCCTCCTCCATTTTTCCTTCCTTCATGTTTCTCTCCTCCATGTTTCTCTCATCCATGTTTCCTTCCTTCATGTTTCTCTCCCATGTTTCCCTCCTCCATGTTTCCTTCCTTCATGTTTCTCTCCTCCATGTTTCTCTCCTCCATGTTTCCTTCCTTCATGTTTCTCTCCTCCATGTTTCCTTCCTCCATGTTTCCTTCCTTCATGTTTCTCTCCTCCATGTTTCTCTCCTCCATGTTTCCCTCCTCCATGTTTCCCTCCTCCCTGTTTCCTTCCTTCATGTTTCCCTCTTCCATGTTTCTCTCATCCATGTTTCCCACCTCCATGTATCTCTCCTCCATGTTTCTCTCATCCATGTTTCCTTCCTTCATGTTTCTCTCCTCCATGTTTCTCTCCTCCATGTTTCTCTCCTCCATGTTTCCTTCCTTCATGTTTCCCTCTTCCATGTTTCTCTCATCCATGTTTCCCTCCTCCATGTTTCTCTCCTCCATGTTTCTCTCATCCATGTTTCCTTCCTTCATGTTTCTCTCCTCCATGTTTCTCTCATCCATGTTTCCTTCCTTCATGTTTCCCTCCTCCATGTTTCCCTCCTTCATGTTTCCCTCTTCCATGTTTCTCTCATCCATGTTTCCCTCCTCCATGTTTCTCTCCTCCATGTTTCTCTCATCCATGTTTCCCTCCTCCATGTTTCCTTCCTTCATGTTTCTCTCCTCCATGTTTCTCTCATCCATGTTTCCTTCCTTCATGTTTCTCTCCTCCATGTTTCTCTCATCCATATTTCTCTCCTCCATGTTTCCTTCCTCCATGTTTCCCTCCTCCATGTTTCCTTCCTTCATGTTTCTCTCCTCCATGTTTCTCTCATCCATGTTTCCTCCTCCATGTTTCTCTCCTCCATGTTTCCATCCTCCATGTTTCCATCATCTATGTTTCCCTCATCTATGTTTCCCTCCTCCATGTTCCCTCTTCCATGTTTCTCTCCTCCATGTTTCTCTCCTCCATGTTTCCCTCATCTATGTTTCCCTCATCTATGTTTCCCTCCTCCATGTTCCCTCTTCCATGTTTCTCTCCTCCATGTTTCTCTCCTCCATGTTTCCTTCCTCCATGTTTCCCTCCTCCATGTTTCCTTCCTCCATGTTTCTCTCCTCCATGTTTCTCTCCTCCATGTTTCTCTCCTCCATGTTTCCCTCCTCCATGTTTCCCTCCTCCATTTTTCCCTCCTCCATGTTTCTCTCCTCCATGTTTCCCTCCTCCATGTTTCTCTCCTCCATGTTTCCCTCCTCCATGTTTCTCTCCTCCATGTTTCCTTCCTCCATGTTTCCCTCCTCCATGTTTCTCTCCTCCATGTTTCCCTCCTCCATGTTTCTCTCCTCCATGTTTCCCTCCTCCATGTTTCTCTCCTCCATGTTTTTCTAAACTCAAAGCAGACGTGTAATTAGTTTGGACATATTGTTGATATTGGTGTCTGCATCCTATGAAACAGTCCATTTTCCCTTATGACTACTACAACGGATTCGGAAAAACAACAGCATTCAAAAGCGCTAGTGTCAAAGATGATTCCGACAGCCCATTTTTCAGCAATGACAAAAACGACCAAAAACCCACTTATGAAATGGGAGGCATGGTTTCAGTCAAACGCTATCGGAGGGTTTCTCAGAACCTGGACCAATGTCTTGCGTAGTGGCACGAGATTCCCAGAGAAGACAGTAACACTATGAGGTTAGACTCTCTGTGGCCTTTTAGACACTGTGAACCATGCTCCCAACTAATCACACTGTGAACCATGCTCCCAACTAATCACACTGTGGACCATGCTCCCAACTAATCACACTGTGAACCATGCTCCCAACTAATCACACTGTGGACCATGCTCCCAACTAATCACACTGTGAACCATGCTCCCAACTAATCACACTGTGAACCATGCTCCCAACTAATCACACTGTGATCCATGCTCCCAACTAATCACACTGTGGACCATGCTCCCAACTAATCACACTGTGAACCATGCTCCCAACTAATCACACTGTGAACCATGCTCCCAACTAATCACACTGTGAACCATGCTCCCAACTAATCACACTGTGAACCATGCTCCCAACTAATCACACTGTGATCCATGCTCCCAACTAATCACACTGTGAGCCATGCTCTCAACTAATCACTGTGAGCCATGCTCTCAACTAATCACTGTGATCCATGCTGCCAACTAATCACAATGTTCCATGCTCTCAACTAATCACTGTGATCCATGCTGCCAACTAATCACAATGTTCCATGCTCTCAACAAATCACACTGTTCCATGCTCTCAACTAATCACTGTGAACCATGCTCCCAACTAATCACACTGTGGACTATGCTCTCAACTTATCACACTATTCCATGCTCTCAACAAATCACACTGATCCATGCTCTCAACTAATCACACTGATCCATGCTCTCAACTAATCACACTGTTCCATGCTCCCAACTAATCACACTGTTCCATGCTCCCAACTAATCACACTGTTCCATGCTCCCAACTAATCACTGTGATCCATGCTCCCAACTAATCACACTGTTCCATGCTCCCAACTAATCACACTGTTCCATGCTCCCAACTAATCACTGTGATCCATGCTCCCAACTAATCACACTGTTCCATGCTCCCAACTAATCACACTGTTCCATGCTCCCAACTAATCACACTGTTCCATGCTCCCAACTAATCACACTGTTCCATGCTCCCAACTAATCACACTGTTCCATGCTCCCAACTAATCACACTGTTCCATGCTCCCAACTAATCACACTGTTCCATGTTCTCAACGAATCATCACCACGCCTGTGGTGTTGGAGGGCCAGTAGGAGGCACTCTTTCCTCTGGTCTAAAAAATATCCCAATGCCCCAGGGCAGTGGTTGGGGACATTGCCCTGTGTAGGGTGCCGTCTTTCGGATGGGACGTTAAACGGGTGTCCTGACTCTCTGAGGTCATTAAAGATCCCATGGCACTTATCGTAAGAGTAGTGGTCTTAACCCCGGTGTCCTGGCTAAATTCCCAATCTGGCCCTCAAACCATCATGGTCACCTAATAATCCCCAGTTTACAATTGGCTCATTCATCCCCCTCCTCTCCCCTGTAACTACTCCCCAGGTCGTTGCTGCAAATGAGAACGTGTTCTCAGTCAACTTACCTGGTAAAATAACGGTAAAAAAAACAAACAAAAAAAAAAATCACTCCTACCATTCAAACTGGAACATGTTTCACATTCCTCAATTGTGTGTGTGTGTGTGTGTGTGTGTGTGTGTGTGTGTGTGTGTGTGTGTGTGTGTGTGTGTGTGTGTGTGTGTGTGTGTGTGTGTGTGTGTGTGTGTGTGTGTGTGTGTGTGTGTGTGTGTGTGTGTGTGTGTGTGTGTGTGCGCGCATGTGTGTGTGTAGGGCCGATGCTGCTCACTGAGTGTGTGAGCAGGCGAGCGGTGAGCATCTGTCCGGGCTCCAGTCAGTGACAAGAACGCTTCACAAGTCCCTGCTCCTGAAACCTGCTCTTCTGGAAGAGTCCTCAGACAAGGCTGTTTACAATACAACACACACCCAGACATACAATGTCAAGAGTGTGAAGAGCTGTCATCAATGCAAAGGATGGCTACTTTGAAGAATCTCAAATATAAAATCTATTTTGATTTGTTTTACCATTTTTTTGGTACTAGATGATTCCATATGTGTTATTTCATAGTTTTGATTTCTTCACTATTATTCTACAATGTAGAAAATAGTAAAAATAAAGAAAGCCCTTGAATGAGTAGGTGTGTCCAAACTTTTGACTGGTACTGTACATGCATAGATGTACAATACACACACACACACGCACGCACGCACGCACGCACGCACGCACGCACGCACGCACACACACACACACACACACACACACACACACACACACACACACACACACACACACACACACACACACACACACACACTCAGAGAGACATGTGTTTAGTGGTGTCACACTAGGTTATGTTTCTCATTTCTTCCTCTATTTTCAGCGCATTGGTCCAGCAGGCCAGTCATGCCACTTAGCATTCTGGGATTGGGTTCCAGGACCAATGGGGGTGATTGACAACAGGAAGTACAGTGAAGAGATGTAGAACATTTGTAAGAAGTCTGTGCCAAAAAATACAAAAATAACATGCTGAGGAAGTATATTTAGTATAGTTTTATTTACGATCATACTTTTTGAACATGTTTTATTTATTTATTTATTTTTTATTTAATAATTTAAAAACATTTTCTACAGGAGTCCATCCTCCATTTCCACCCTAGAGGAACTTCCACTGTTCTTTATGTAATATATTTTTTACACACAGTCCTCCATATTCCTATCGTGATCTGCCTGTGGCTGTTTTGAAACAGATTGAGCTCTTTCATTGGAACTGTTCAGTCGAACACAGACAACAGAAGTACTCTACATATGTAGTTGGACATCTTCAAAAATAGTTTGGAGATGAGCTCAAACCTCAATTACCTAATCCAAACATACAGCACAATGATACACCAAATCCTGAGCTTAATTGGGGCCTTTTGCATTAAAGCATATTACTGAGGAATGTACACATCCATATATGACATGAACATTCCATATTTAAGTTATGCCATCTAAAATTCATGGGTTTCTATGGACATTTATTTAGTTAAATGGAAGATTTGTTAGCGCATAAAACCACAGGATATATGTTCAAAATATCAACATATGTTGTATTCAAGTCAATAAATCGAAAAGGCACAGTTTTACCAGAAAATGTTTTAACAGGAGAAAAAAAATCCAGTTTAATCATTTGACTGTCTATCAGTAGGCTTGTTAATACATTATTCTGCAAACATATCAAATGACAGCACGCTGGTCACATGCCAGACAACATAATGTAAACATTCTGGTGATGATAATCCCTTCCTCAATTCATTTAACGTGACAAAAGCGCCATATACAGTAGGCCCACAAAATACCCCTGCTATCTCTTAGCTAAATGTCTCTGTCAATAAAACATGATCTTAGATAAGGTGACATTGTTGCTCCAGCCCGGGCAACTACCGTAGAAGGGGCGATGTGCATAGGCGTCTGTATAATGCTAATTCTCATTGTTGTGATCAAAATAAATGGAGTAGGGAGGAGCCCTTAGGTCAGGGGTCAGAGTGACAGGGGGGTCAGTGGATATTACCTTTATGCTTTGTGACAGCTACATGTCACTGTCAATCGCCTGGTAGCCGAGGCTTATTGGCATTGGCTATAACTTGGAGCAAATATCAACAATGAATCTGTGTTGACAGGGCTGGATTCAAGGGCACATTGAACGATTCTGAAACCTTTGCTCATTGAAGTGTGATAATTATCCAAGGGTTTTGTCACTGGCGGCTGCTGGTGGCTGGTGACTGTCAAATGACTGCAGACTAAGTTGAGGTCTTCTGCCTCTAACTCTACACTCAATGGCAACCAAGGAGAAAAGTTGTGATGTCATATTTATACAACTTCATTTTGTGCACTCTTTAAATTTTCCAGCAACACTTATTTTTCTTATGAACTAATATTAGAGCTCTTTATACAATCACAACTGTTCCTGCTAAAACTAGTTCTGACTCCAAACGTAATCCCTCAATCCTACCATCAACATCATCAACAGTCTGTATTTGTATATCATTCTATATTTACAAGTGATGGAGCAGTATATCATAGCAATGACTTCCCCTCCAGTTAGAGTACAAACAGTGGACTTTACACTGGGCTCTCCTCTCGCTGTGTTCCCGGAGAGGTTCACCTCCGTGACACTAGGGGGTGCTTCAACACAATCCTCTCACGCCTCACCATCACCCATCACTGTCTACTCACACTCAGAGGATAACAAAACTCCAACATTACACCACAACAACAGAGAGAGAGAGAAAAGAGAGAGAGAAAAGAGAAAGCGAGACAGAGGGTGCGAGAGAGAGAGGAAGATGTAGAGAGAGAGAGAGAGAGAGAGAGAGAGAGAGAGAGAGAGAGAGAGAGAGAGAGAGAGAGAGAGAGAGAGAGAGAGAGAGAGAGAGAGAGAGAGAGAGAAAAGACGCCCACTTCACGTTACCAGCCTTTTACTTGTTCATTTGATATTCATCAGCTTTGAAGCTAACCTCTGACATCCTTCAACATCTCAGATACAAGTGGCCCGAGCCTTCTTTCAATAGCCTTTTCTCTTGTGTCTCTTACATGGCCGAGCGGGCTTACGTACCAACAATCCTCTGTTCCAGAGGGGTAGAGCCAGAGTGGTGAAGGGGGTCCAGTTGCAACACAATACAAACAGAGCAAGAGAGAGGGGAGGGGGGTAGAGAGACAGAGAGAGGAGACAGACAGATAGATAGAGAGAGAGAGAGAAACAGAGTGAGACAGAGCGAGAGAGAGAGATAGAGGGGGGTAGAGAGACAGAGAGAGACAAATAGAGCGAGAGAGACAGAGACAGACAGAGACAGAGACAGAGACAGAGAGAGACACATAGAGCGAGAGAGTCAGAGTCTGAGACAGAGAGAGACAGAGAGAGACAGAGAGAGACAGAGAAAGACAGAGAGAGACACAGAGAGACACAGAGAGAGACAGAGAGAGAGAGAGAGAGACAGAGAGAGACAAATAGAGCGAGAGAGACAAATAGAGCGAGAGAGAGAGACTGGGACAGAGACAGAGAGACAGAGAGAGAGAGACTGAGAGAGACAGACAGACAGAGAGAGAGAGAGAGAGAGAGAGAGAGAGAGAGAGAGAGAGAGAGAGAGAGAGAGAGAGAGAGAGAGAGAGAGAGAGAGACAGAGAGAGAGAGAGAGAAAGAGAGACAGAGAGAGAGAGAGAGAGAGAAAGGAGGATCAGTTCTCTGTGGAAGAGACAGGTCATGCTCTGCGCAGCATTTCTTCGGCATGAGTATAATCACTGATGGTGTGTGTGTGTGTGTGTGTGTGTGTGTGTGTGTGTGTGTGCATCTCTCTTCTCTCTGTGTCATAACACTGATGTTATGGAGATTCCTAAAACACTCACAAACTTCTACAGATGCACAGTCGAGAGCCTCCTGTTGGGCTGTATCACCGCCTGGTATGGCAACTGCACCTCCCTCAACCGCGCGGCTCTCCAGAGGGTAGTCCAGTCTGCCCAACGCATCACCGAGGGCAAACTACCTGCCCTCCAGGACACCTACACCACCCGATGTCACAGGAAGGCCAAAAATATCATCAAGGACCACAACCACCCGAGCCACTGCCTGTTCACCCCACTATCATCCAGAAGGCGATGTCAGTACAGGTGCATCAAAGCAGGGACCGAGAGACTGAAAAATAGCTTCTATGTCAAGGCCATCAGACTGTTAAACAGCCAATATTAATACAGAGAGGCTGTTGCTAACATACAGACTCAAATCACTGGCCACTTGAATTAAGGATTTAATAATGGTATCGCTTGTAACTTTAAATAATGCCACTTTAATAATGTTTACATATCCTACATTACTCATCTCATATGTATATATTGTATTTTATACCATGTATTGCATCTTGACTATGCCATCGCGCATCCATATATTTATATTCTTATTCCATCCGCTATACATTGTGTGTATACGGTAGTTGTTGTGAATTTGTTAGATTACTTGTTATATATTACTGCGCTGTCGGACTAGAAGCACAAGCATTTCGCTACATTCACATTAACATCTGATAACCATGTGTATGTGACCAATAACATTTGATTTGATTTGATTCCAATTCTTAGGCTAAAGCGGTT
>NC_074689.1:26142645-26177645 GCF_029448725.1 Salvelinus fontinalis
CCAGCTCCATCCCCATGCCCAGCTCCAGCTCCAGCCCCAACTCCAGCTCCAGCCCCAAATCCAGCTCCAGCCCCAAAACCAGCTCCACCCCCAACTCCAGCTCCAGCCCCAACTCCAGTTCCAGCCCCAAAACCAGCACCAGCCCCAACTCCAGCTCCAGCCCCAACTCCAGTTCCAGCCCCAAAACCAGCTCCAGCCCCAACTCCAGCTCCAGCCCCAACTCCAGTTCCAGCCCCAAAACCAGCTCCACCCCCAACTCCAGCTCCAGCCCCAACTCCAGTTCCAGCCCCAAAACCAGTTCAAGCCCCAACTCCAGCTCCAGCCCCAACTCCAGCTCCAGCCCCAACTCCAGCTCCAGCCCCAACTCCAGCTCCAGCCCCAACTCCAGCCCCAACTCCAGCTCCAACCCCAGCCACCATGGTGGTCTTTTCATCCAGCATGCTGCAGCATCTGCCAGAGGAGAGAGCTCAATGTACCCGAGCTGGGGCTAGAAGAAGGAGAGAGCCGGAGAGCCACAGCTTTCCTCTGTTAGCCAGGAGTCAGTGCACGGCCAGAGATGCCATCTGATACAAGTCTATCATAATGAAGGTCCAGCATGGGGCTAAATGAGTTTCCACCTCCGCCGTGCGAGGGGCTAATGACAAAACAGAACAGCTCCCCATGCTCTGGGGCCGCCGCTAGGTTTAGTCAGGGCATATGGCACTTGCTTAAACTGCCTGGCTCCTCCATGGAGGGAGAGGAGGCTCTCCAGTTAAAGACACAGTGCCTCCCGGTTGACACTAAGTCTAGTCAACATACACAGGCCCGGCCACACGGAGAACCCGTCACTAAGCAACACAACAACTGTAGCAGAAGCTGCTGTGGCGATTTTTCTGGGCCCTCAGTCGAAGGTCTGATAACTGTGTGTCTAACACGGGTGGAAATCAGTAATAGCTTTTGTAGATTTATATTCATTTGCGGGATTTAATGTCTTAAATGGCAGGCGATCAACACTGGAAACAAAATGGTTGTTGGAGGGGGGTCGGAGCTTAAAATACACAATATTCTGATAGCTTACTTTATGGTCCCCAAGTTATCCAAATTAGCTTAAAGGATTGATCATTCTTCAATAATATAACACTGTTACTGAGCCCCTAAACTGTGACTTGTCTTTTTCTGGTTTTGTCAACCACTAAATAGGGGGCTTGGTTTTGGAAATTAAAACAAAATCGCATAACAAGGCATTTTAATTTGATTAATTCATTGTTGCGTTTCGATGCCGAGCAAAGGCAAGCCATGACGGTTCTACATTATCTGTTCCACTGACTAATGACAATTTCCTGCACAATAACATCAGTAACAAACCTAAGAGCGAGTTTCGCCTTGAAATCACAGGCAAGTCAAAGCCAAAGGGGAACAAAAAACCTTGTCTTAATTCCACTATGAGGCTACTGGTGGCTGCAACTTTAAACAGGATAATTGGATGCTCCAAAATTAAATTAGCCTTCATTTTCCTTTTTGTGGCAGGCAGTTGAGGACACGGCCATGTTACAAACAAACACTGTCAAAAGACCCTTATAAGAAGAATGAAGAGTGACCTCTCAATCTCCAAGCTCAAGGCCATTCTGGCTGAACACACACCACAAACAACCAAGGTATCTACAATGGAAAGCAATCTTTGAACACTGTCTCCAAAGACAACTTTCCATTTATATGTCAAGTAAGGTGACAGAGAATCCTAACTTGAGAGAATCCTGACTTGAGAGAATCTTGACTTTAGCCTTATTCCGAGCCTGAGTGAGTGAAGCAGGACTGAACACCAAGCAGTGAAATGAACCACTGGAGCCCCCCACACTGACACTTATGGGCCCCACTGTTCCTTCGTCTCCCCGCCATAACCAGGGCTGGCATCAATAACCCACTGTACCAATTAGACCCTCATCAGCAGGGTGTGAGGCTGCAAGACTGCAGTGCGGCTGGCTACAGTCTGGAGCTCCATGTGTTGGTAGGGGTGATGGCCCTCCTCGCAGAGTCCCAGACACTCGCTCCCCAGCATTC
The DNA here is from genome assembly GCF_029448725.1 of Salvelinus fontinalis. Classification (NCBI taxonomy): domain Eukaryota; kingdom Metazoa; phylum Chordata; class Actinopteri; order Salmoniformes; family Salmonidae; genus Salvelinus; species Salvelinus fontinalis. Next base: position 26,144,683 of record NC_074689.1, read on the forward strand.
CCACAGAAGTCCCTCACTAGCTTCCATGTTCCCCCTCAGAGCGGGTGATTGCTTGCAGCTGGGGCACATTGAGAAGATTTGAATATTATGCAGAAGATTAGAGCAAACTAACTACATTATTCTCCAATTACGCTCATTTCATCCAACTGATGTCTCTATTTCCTTCCTTTTCCCTCGATTAGCCTAATGTGAAAATTGAAAGCGCTTAGGACTTGTTCCGATTGTTCCGTCTATTATTTCAATCATCTTTTATTGTAACTGTAAATAAAACGATTAGGGGCAGATCCAGCCGAGGAGGCTGGGGAGATTTCATTTTCAGGGATCTGCTTATCAACATTCTTGGAAGGTGAGGCTCTCTATCTCTCCAGCGTGGCGTTAAACCTAACCCCCCCCTCCCCCGATCCGAAGCCGCATTATGGTGGCAAATCTCAGTTTTTGAAGGAATTGCTATGCCTCCTTGTCATAAATAAATAAATCAATTAGTTTTACGAGGAACGTTTCGCCTTCTAACAACCAACGCGGGTTCAAATCACTTCGTCTCACGCGCCTAAGCCCCGCTTAATATCCCGCAAAGCCATGTACCAATTATTAGAAGTACATGTGTGAGTATTGTCAGTGGATGTTGCAGATGCACCGAGGTATAACCATGTTAACTGGGGAGGGGAGGGGAAGGAACATGGAAGGAACAAAGCCATCACGTAAGTCTATGTGTAAAGCCCTTGCCGAGCACCAAGGCTTCTCATTGGATTGTGGGTGTTCTAAGAGCGGAGGGAAACACAATATCTCAGAGATGATTTCGGATCGTAACGCCAAGGCTTCTCATTGGATTGTGGGTGTTCTAAGAGAGGAGGGAAACACAATATCTCAGAGATGATTTCGGATCGGAACGCCAAGGCTTCTCATTGGATTGTGGATGTTCTAAGAGCGGAGGGAAACACAATATCTCAGAGATGATTTCGGATCGGAACGCCAAGGCTTCTCATTGGATTGTGGATGTTCTAAGAGAGGAGGGAAACACAATATCTCAGAGATGATTTCGGATCGGAACGCCAAGGCTTCTCATTGGATTGTGGGTGTTCTAAGAGAGGAGGGAAACACAATATCTCAGAGATGATTTCATATCAGAACGTCAAGGCTTCTTCCCATGTAGCGGTATCTCTATTTAGTTCTCTATTGATGCAACAAGTTCATTATCCTCACCAATTACACTGCTCACCCATTTGCTCTGGTACAGCAGGAAAACTTCAGGTATGTGATGTGAACGAACCACCCCACGTTGGGTAGAACAGAGCAATGTCTAAGGAAAGCAGCCTGGCAGTGGCTCCTTTGAGGCCTCATCAGGAACGGACTGGGACCAGAAATTGGCCCAGGAATTTCTAAGACACTGGCCCATTTATTCCCTTGAGGCTCTCACATCAGCCCATTTCTTTGCCTAGAAGCCCCCATTATTAGCAAAATAATGATAATTTTGTGCAAGCAAAGCCCACATTTAGACCAGCACACTGGGCTAAAAATAGACCAGCCCACTGGTCATTTGCACGAACTGCTCTATGGCCAGTCTGCCCTTGGGCCTACTCTATGTTCTTGCACCACTCTGTATCTCAAGGTAGATTAGGAGAGAAGTGTCATCAGGCCTGCTCTGTAGGACAGTGAGACACTGAACCACACATTTATCCCCACACAATCTGATAGCGATCCTGTCACAGAAAGATCTCACCAAAAGGGATTGCTATAGAACGCATCAACACTGCCAAAGTTAAATGAAAGATGAAAGCAGTTAAAGTTTAAAGTAAATGTTCTCTAAATTGTCCCTAAGGTAAAAATCCTATTAGATACGATAAATAAATCTTCAGCATTAATGTCCTCTCAAAAGAAATTGATCTTAAACCTGCATTTATATGGCTGGTTGGGTTTCTTTCTAACCCCGTTAGTTGACACTGAGCTACACTTGATATTTGTATTGGTTATGAATTGGCCTTGTTAAATAATGAAAAGAAAGGGTTATATGTGTTATTACATTAAGTCATTACACACCATAGTCCACATTTAACATTGCTGTGACATTACATAGAAACCCCTTTGGGCTACGCAAGGCACCCTGTGGAATGTTTGTTTTGTTTTTCCTGTTCTCTCTCTCTCTCTCTCTCTCTCTCTCTCTCTCTCTCTCTCTCTCTCTCTCTCTCTCTCTCTCTCTCTCTCTCTCTCTCTCTCTCTCTCTCTCTCTCTCTCTCTCTCTCTCTCTCTCTCTCTCTCTCTCTCTCTCTCTCTCTCTCTCTCTCGCTCTCTCGCTCTCTCTCTCGCTCTCTCATTTACTTATATTTTGTCTCTGGTAATGAGGACAGAGTGTTGATTTCAGTTGTACAGCAGTTGTTTACAATTTCAGTTGTACAGCAGATAGCAGGGTTGTTTATCCATCATGGCATTACATTGGTCCATTGAACACCAGGGAGGAGGATTAACCCCCCCCCCCCCCCCCCCCCATCCCTACCGCATTTGAGGCCTTCCTCCCATATCCCAGTGTCATATCCTGCTCGGAATGGGCCTATCCAACCATCCAAACCTAAACACCCTCCTGAATACCTGCTCCTGGAACACATTGCAGCAAATCCAAATATGTAGACCTCATCCCCATTGGGGTTGGCCAGGTATGACGATGGTCTGATTTTGGGAATTGACCGTGATCAGGTAACTTCAGAGAAAACCCAGCATGAGAAGCATTCTAGACTGTATTACCCAGCGTATGTATTACCCAACTCAATCATCATGTTTGCAGACGACACTACAGTGGTAGGCTTGATTACCAACATCGACGAGACGGCCTACAGGGAGGAGGTGAGGGCTTTCGGAGTGTGGTGTCAGGAAAATAGCCTCACACTCAACGTCAACAAAACAAAACAGATGATCGTGGACTTCAGGAAACAGCAGAGGGAGCACCCCCCCTATCCACATCGACGAGACAGTAGTGGAGAGGGTAGTACATTTTAAGTTCCTCGGCGTACACATCACGGACAAACTGAATTGGTCCACCCACACAGACAGTGTGTTGAATTCGGCTTGTCACCAAAAGCACTCACAAACTTTTACAGATGCACAATCGAGAGCATCCTGTCCGCCCACAACAGTAAGGCTCTCCAGAGGGTAGTGAGGTCTGCACAACGCATCACCGGGGGCAAACTACCTACCCTCCAGGACACCTACACCACCCGATGTCACAGGAAGGCCATAAAGATCAGCAAGGACAACAACCACCCGAGCCACTGCCTGTTCACCCCGCTATCATCCAGAAGGCGAGGTCAGTACAGGTGCATCAAAGCAGGAACCAAGAGACTGAAAAACAGCTTCTATCTCAAGGCCATCAGACTGTTAAACAGCCACCACTAACATTGAGTGGCTGCTGCCAACATACTGACTCAACTCCAGCCACTTTAATAATGGAAAAATGTATGTAAAAAATGTATTACTAGCCACTTTAAACAATGCCACTTAATATAATGTTTACATACCCTACATTACTCATCTCATATGTATATACTGTACTCTATACCATCTACTGCATCTTGCCTATGCCGTTCTGTTCCATCACTCATTCATATATCTTTATGTACATATTCTTCATCCCTTTACACTTGTGTGTATAAGGTAGTTGTTGTGGAATTGTTAGGTTAGATTACTCGTTGGTTATTACTGCATTGTCGGGAACTAGAAGCACAAGCATTTCGCTACACTTACGTTATCATCTGCTAACCATGTGTATGTGACAAATAACATTTGATTTGATTTGATATGTCAGAACAACACAGCTTCTTAGGCTCTGTCTACACAACAATACATACAGCCTACAACGGTGCTCTGTTTGAAGTAGTACCAAACATGATTGTAGAACAGTACGTGACCATTAAAGGAGCTGGCTAGTGGGGGACAGACGCAGGCCTCACTGCGTGGCTTCACTCACAGCATGACACATTCTCCTGAACCACAGAGAGATACTGAGAGAGAGAGAGAGAGAAAGAAAGAAAGAGCAATAAAGAGACTAAGAAAGAGAAAGTTAGAGAGACACAGAGAGAGAAAGTGAGTGAGTGAGTGAGGGAGGGAGGGAGGGAGGGAGTGAGAGAGAGAACGAGAAAACAAGAACGAGAGAGAGACAGAGAGACAGAGAATGGACAGCAGTCCAAACAGAACAGTAACTGTGAGACTGAGACCATCACAGCCAGAGGCTCTGGGAGGAAAGGAACTGAGAAAGCGCTGGTCTCACGGTGTGCCCATCCACTGGAACCTGACGGAGCTCACAGGGGAGAGGATTGGACAACCACAATGGATGAGTGTTAAAAACACATCAACAGTGTTGTGTGGGTGAGTGTTAAAGCATAAGTCCATTTCCTGTTCATGGTTCATGTCCTGCCTCGGAAAATATCACACCACCGCTAATCCAGTGATTGAAATTAATTTATGGGGTGGTGTAGCTACAGAGCATTGCTGTGTTGTATTGTACGTCATAGATTGTGTTGTACCCTTTCACACATGTTGATGAATGGTGAGCTCTTGTCTATTTAGTTTGGAAACTCATAATGTGACATGCCTCTTGACCTGCACTTGCAGTAAGTTAACCATAGAGGCATAAGAAACCGTATTAACCATAGAGGCATAAGACACCGTATTAACCATAGAGACATAAGAAACCGTATTAACCATAGAGGCATAAGACACCGTATTAACCATAGAGACATAAGAAACCGTATTAACCATAGAGACATAAGAAACCGTATTAACCATAGAGACATAAGAAACCGTATTAACCATAGAGGCATAAGAAACCGTATTAACCATAGAGGCATAAGAAACCGTATTAACCATAGAGGCATAAGACACCGTATTAACCATAGAGGCATAAGACACCGTATTAACCATAGAGACATAAGACACCGTATTAACCATAGAGGCATAAGACACCGTATTAACCATAGAGACATAAGAAACCGTATTAACCATAGAGGCATAAGAAACCGTATTAACCACAGAGGCATAAGAACTGTAGGGGAATGCCACACCACATAGAGCACAGGAACTAAACACCTATTTCAGCACATTAGTGTCTGCCACAAATATGTTCAATGGTACTTCGAACAGACTAGTTTTGTAATACCATTTACTGTAAGAGTGGCTAAAGTAGAACGTGTCTTGAAGTTTAGCCATCAATCGCACATTGTTGCAATTGTCATCATAGCAAAGTGTTTGTCTTGGCATAGCATGAGGCACTTGTTACGACCGTCAACAAAATGGCTGGAAGAACCACAGAAAATGATGTCTGGATGCTAGTATTTACAGTGGAATCTTGTGTGAGATCAGCTCAACTCTCCTCCCCCTTTCCTTTCCTTTCCCTCCCCTCTCCTTCCCCCCTCTCCACTCCTCCCTCTCCTTTCCTCCCTCTCCTCTACTCCTTCCTCTCTCCTTTCCCCCTCTCTCCATTCCTCCTCTCTTTTCCTCCCTCTCCTTTCCCTATCTCTCCACTCCCTCTCCTCTCCTCTCCTCCCTTTCTCATTTCCCCCTCTCCTCTCCTCCGCCCTCTCTCCTTTCCCCCCTCTCCTCTCCTCCTCTCCTCCTCGTCTCCCTCTCCCCCCTTCGTAGATATGAGTCAAAAACAGATCGTATTACTGCAGGTGGCAATGGGAAGAACTCTGGCAGAAATGTCTTGACAACATAAATCACAGTAATTGCAAGCTATTGATCTGATAACTAATGTGGAGGACGTTGGTGGTGACGCCCCCCTTTTTTGACTTTGCCCCATTTTTCTCGCTTTTATCTGACAACGAGAGGAGCGAGAGTTACTCATAACAGACACAGACACCACACACACGGACTGATGTTGACGTTTCAAAGTCTGGCTGGATTTCCAAGACACGCAGACGCATTCATGGAAAAAGTGAGGACATCAAAGTGGAAACTTAGAATCTGTTTTGACTGTATATATTGAAGTACTCGGTGGACCTGTGACATTGATGTTACTCCACTTGATAAGACAATGCCATTGTTCTTTCAAACACTCAAAATCCATACTGTAAAACATTGGCATAAAGATAGAAGTGTTGGTATATGAGAGAAGAATATTTACTTTAGCCTAGGTTGTGATACATACAGTATAACTTGTGGCCTAGGACGTCTTGTGAAATATATATTATTATGTCTGGTTTTGAAAACCCTCTTCATGTTCCCCCTCTGTCTATCTGGCTGTAGATGGTGTTGTTAACATGTAGCCATGGTAAATACCATAAGCACCAGGAGGATTCTGGGAGTGCTTAACTCTGCCACCCTTGGCCAATTGTGACATCACCTCCCACAGACAGATCCATCTCACCCTCCAGCGGTAGGGGGATGTGGGGGTGGAAGTGGGAGACGGGGGTGGGGCTCCAGGTTCCCCTGCCTGTCGGCCTGGCCAGGTGTGCTCCTACTATACCCCCACCTCCTCTGAATAATGGATCCTGAGGCAGGGTGAAAAATGGCATGGTCGACACTGGAAACGGGATAAGAGGAGCAGGCCTAGTGGAGGTGAGCCGTTCCCACACATCTCATGGTGCTGCTGACAGTCACCCCCCTAACATGGGGAATAGTAGCTCATCCACTAACATGTTCATGGGAATCCCGAATTGGCTTTGCAGTTGGTACTAAATACAATGTATCTTTCAAGAAAAGTAAAACATGATAGAAAGATAAAGAGACAGAGACATATAATATTTTTTACGATCTACAAATGACCTTGACTTGGCAGTTGAAATAAGATGTATTCACCAATAAAAGACAAAGTGTCTATGGTCTATACTGTTATTCAACCTACATTTTAGATCAGGAGATCTACACTACTCTCTTATGCAGTGATTCCCATGCTTTTCTGAACTGTGGCACACCTTGATGGGATAAAACATTCTGTGGCACTCCTAAACTTCTCCTAATAATTGATTTAGTTATAATGACCTCCATCTCATCTGATAAATACGGACAAACATTTGACATAGATGAAGTAGGGTTTATCTGAACTATTTTCATAGTTCCTTATGATGGTCACTTTGTGTGTACTGGGCCAGGCTCCATGAGGGGACTAAAGGGGTCTTAGCTTCCTCAGTTCAAACTTTAGCCCCTCAGTTTTAGTTTTATGTCTGTAAGGCCTGGGTGTCGGAGTGTGGAGTCAACACGCAGGAAACAGCAGGTGCCAAATCCAAAATGTTCTTTAATGAACACGGACCATCTAGTCCACCCTATTAACACACTGGGTGTACTATAAAACCAACCCCAGACACGGGGAAAAGGAACACAGCCCAGAAAACACGTAGCACACAATCAACACCACTACTTACAAGCAAACAATCCCGCACAAAGAAACGTGCGGGCCGGCTGACTAATAAGCCCAACTAATTAACCCTAATACACCACAGGTGAACCCAATAACCACATAGGGAGGGGGAGAAAAAGATCAGTGGCAGCTAATAGGCCGGTGATGACGACCGCCGAACGCCACCCGCACGGGAAGGAGAGCCTGCCTCGGTCGAAGTCGTGACAGTACCCCCCCCCTCTGACGAGCGGCTCCCGCAGTGCGCCGACACCGGCCTCAAGGTCGACCCGGAGGACGAGGTGCAGGGCAATCCGGATGGAGGCGATGGAAATCCCTCAGCATCGACGGATCCAAAATGTCCCCCAACGGTACCCAGCACCTCTCCTCCGGACCGTACCCCTCCCAGTCCACGAGGTACTGAAGGCCCCTCACCCGGCGTCTCGAGTCCAGAATGGCCTGTATCGTGTACGCCGGGGACCCCCCGATGTCCAGAGGGGGAGGAGGGACCTCCGGCACCTCACCGTCCTGCAGGGGACCAGCTACCACCGGCCTGAGGAGAGACACATGAAACGAGGGGTTAATACGATAATAGGAAGGGAGTTGTAATCGATAACACACCTTGTTTATTCTCCTCAGGACTTTGAAGGGCCCTACACACTGCCGACCCAGCTTCTGGCAGGGCAAGCTTAGGGGCAGGTTTCGGGTCGAGAGCTAGACCCTGTCCCCCGGTACAAACACGGGGGCCTCACTGCGGTGGCGGTCAGCGCTCCTCTTCTGCCGTCCACTGGCTTGTTGGAGAGATTCCTGGACGGCCCTCCATGTCTCCTTGGAATGCTGCACCCATTCCTCCACCGCAGGAGCCTCGGTCTGGCTCGGATGCCATGGTGCCAGGACCGGCTGGTACCCCAATACACACTGAAAGGGGGACACGTTAGTAGAGGAGTGGCGTAGTGAGTTCTGGGCCATTTCAGCCCAGGGAATGTATCTCGCCCACTCCCCTGGCCGGTCCTGGCAATGCGACCGCAGAAACCTACCCACCTCCTGGTTCACTCTCTCCACCTGCCCATTACTCTCAGGGTGATACCCCGAAACGCTCCATGAACGCCCTCCATACTCGGGACGTGAATTGGGGGCCCCGATCAGAAACGATGTCGTGGGTGAATAATGCCTCCGCAGTCTGTAGGGCTGTAGGAATACCGGGCAACGGGAGGAGACGACAGGACTTCGAGAACCGATCCACAATCACCAGTACCCTAGTGTTCCCCTGAGACGGGGGAAGATCGGTCAGAAAATCTACGGACAGGTGCGACCAAGGCCGTTGTGGAACGGGGAGGGGTTGTAACTTCCCTCTAGGAAGGTGCCTAGGAGCCTTACTCTGGGCGCATACCGAACAGAAGGAAACATAAACCCTAACGTCTCTCGCCAAGGTAGGCCACCAATACCTCCCCCGATGACTCCCCACCGTCCACTTCACCCCAGGGTGACCCGAGGAGGGTAGAACGTGAGCCCACCGAATCAATTTGTCCCGAACACCAAGCGGCACGTACTTCCGCCCCACCGGACACTGAGGAGGTGCGGATTCCGCCCGTAACGCCCGCTCGATGTCCGAGTCCACTTCCCACACCACTGGTGCTATCAGCCTTGAGGCGGGAAGGATGGGAGTGGGTTCGGTGGGCCGATCGTCCGAGTCGTAAAAACGGGACAGTGCATCCGCCTTTACGTTCTGAGAGCCCGGTCTATATGTTAACGTAAACTGAAATCGGGTAAAGAACATGGCCCACCTTGCTTGACGTGGGTTCAGTCTCCTAGCTGCCCGAATATACTCCAGATTCTGGTGGTCGGTCCAGATGAGAAAAGGGTGCTTAGCCCCCTCAAGCCAGTGTCTCCACACCTTCAGGGCACTGACCACTGCTAACAACTCCCGGTCCCCCACATCATAGTTACGCTCCGCTGAACTGAGCTTCTTCGAGAAGAAAGCACAGGGGTGGAGTTTTGGTGGCGTACCAGAGCGCTGTGATAGCACGGCACCTACCCCAGCCTCGGACGCGTCCACCTCCACTATGAATGCTAGAGAGGGGTCCGGATGCGCCAACACGGGCGCATCCGTGAACAGCGCCTTCAACCTGTTGAAAACTCCGTCCGCATTTGCTGACCACTGCAGCCGCACCGGACACCCCTTAAGCAGTGAGGTAATGGGAGCTGCTACCTGACCAAAACCCCGGATAAACCTCCGGTAGTAGTTGGCAAAACCCAAAAACCGCTGCACCTCTTTTACCGTGGTCGGAGTCGGCCAATTACGCACAGCCTTAATGCGGTCACTCCCTACCACCACGCCTGAGGTGGGAATGCGATAACCCAGAAAAGAGACGGCTCGTTTGGAGAACACACACTTCTCAGCCTTGACATATAGGTCATGCTCCAGCAGTCTACCAAGCACCTTGCGCACCAGAGACACATGTGAGTGGCTGAATAGATCAGAATGTCATCGATATAAACAACCACTCCCTGCCCGTGCAGGTCCCTGAGAATATCGTCTACAAAGGATTGGAAAACGGCTGGAGCATTCTTTAACCCATATGGCATGACGCAGTACTCATAATGGCCCGATGTGGTACTAAATGCGGTTTTCCACTCGTCTCCTTTCCGAATACGCACCAGACTATACGCGCTCCTGAGATCCAATTTTGTAAAGAACTGCGCTCCGTGAAATGATTCCATTGCCGTAGCAATGAGAGGTAGTGGGTAACTAAACCCTACGGTGATGGTATTTAGACCTCTATAATCAATACAAGGACGCAAACCTCCGTACTTTTTCTTCACAAAAAAGAAACTCGAGGAGGCGGGTGAGATGGAGGACCGAATGTACCCCTGTCCCAGAGACTCAGTGACATATGTCTCCATAGCCACCGTCTCCTCTTGGGACAATGGGTACACGTGACTCTTGGGAAGCGCAGCGTCTACCTGGAGATCTATCGCACAATCCCTTCCCGGTCAATGAGGTGGTAATTTAGTCGCTTTCTTTTTACTGAAAGTGATTGCCAAATCGGCATACTCGGGGGGAATGCACACCGGGGAACCCTGGTCTGGAATTTCCACCGACGTGGCACCGATGGAAACTCCCAAACACCTGTGTGCCGGGCCAGGGGCTGTCCTCTCCGGCCTCTAGGTCATCAGGCTGCTGAATATCCCGCACACCTGTCACCATCGTCTCACGCACCTCACCTGGACTCCATCACCTCCTTGATTATCCCCCCTATATCTGTCCCTCACCTGGACTCCATCACCTCCTTGATTATCTTCCCTATATCTGTCCCTCCTCTTGGTTCTTTCCTCAGGCGTTATTGACTCTGTTTTCATGTCGGTGCGTTTGTTTGTGTTTTGTGTTTTTTTCATTTGTTTATTTATTAAAACACTCCCTGAATTTGCCTCCCGACGCTCAGCGCACTCATTACAGGCTGCAGTTATTATCTAAAAGAAAATGAGCTTAAATGTTAGGACTAACATCAGAGGACATTCAGTCATCCCACCACACTAGTACCTTCTATTAATCACCAGCTAAACTGGTGCATAAAATACCAAATCATTCACTGAGGATAGAACAGATTATCCCCGGACATAAGCCTCGGAAAAATAAACATCTTTAATTCTTACCCCATTTCTATTTTCTTCAGCCTGGGTTGTGACTGGGTCAGCTGTGAGTTGACTGGGTCGGCTGTGAGTTGACTGGGTCCAGGCCTCACATGGTGTCCATTACGTTAAGTAAGAAAATGATGATGATTTAAGTCACTTACTTCTCTTAATCCCTTACTTCTCTTAATCTAGCAGGCAGACTGTGGTGCCTGTTTTTACTGTTGCATTTGCTTGTTTCTACTACTTCATTGTCTGGCCATCATGTATCAGACAGTCAGGGAAGAGACAGGGAACAGACAGGGAAGAGACGTGGAAGAGGCAGGGAACATACAGGGAAATGACAGGGGAACAGACAGGGAACAGACAGGGAAGAGACAGGAAAGAGACAGGGAAGAGACAGGGAACAGCCAGAGAAAAGCCAGCGAACACACAGGGAAGAGAGAGGGAAGAGACAGGGAACAGACAGGGAAGAGACATAGAACAGACAGGGAAGAGACGGGGAACAGACAGGGAAGAGACAGGGAAGTGACATGGAACAGACAGGGAACAGACAGGGAAGAGACAGGGAAGAGACAGGAAGGAGACAGGGAACAGACAGGGAAGAGACAGGGAAGTGACATGGAACAGACTGGGAACAGACAGGGAAGAGACAGGGAACAGACAGGGAAGAGACAGGGAAGTGACAGCGAACAGACAGGGAAGAGACAGGAAAGAGACAGGGAAGAGACAGGGAACAGCCAGAGAAAAGCCAGCGAACAGACAGGGAAGAGACAGGGAAGAGAGATGGAACAGACAGGGAACAGACAGGGAACAGACAGGGAAGAGACATAGAACAGACAGGGAAGAGACGGGGAACAGAAAGGGAAGAGACAGGGAAGAGAGAGGGAACAGACAGGGAACAGACAGGGAAGAGACAGGGAAGAGACAGGGAACAGACAGGGAAGAGACAGGAATGAGACAGGGAAGAGACAGGGAACAGCCAGGGAAGAGACAGGAAGGAGCCAGGGAAGAGAGAGGGAGGAGCCAGGGAAGAGACAGGGAAGAGACAGGGAGGAGCCAGGGAAGAGAGAGGGAGGAGCCAGGGAACAGACAGGGAAGAGACATAGAACAGACAGGGAACAGACATGGAACAGACAGGGAAGTGAGATGGAACAGACAGGGAACAGACAGGGAACAGACAGGGAAGAGACATGAATGAGACAGGGAGGAGCCAGGGAAGAGACAGGGAGGAGCCAGGGAAGAGAAAGGGAAGAGACAGGGAAGAGACAGGGAAGTGACATGGAACAGACAGGGAACAGACAGGGAAGAGACAGGGAAGAGACAGGGAAGTGACATGGAACAGACAGGGAACAGACAGGGAACAGACAGTGAAGAGACAGGGAACAGACATGGAAGTGACAGGGAAGAGAGAGGGAAGAGAGAGGGAAGAGACAGGGAACAGACAGGAAGGAGACAGGAAGGAGACAGGGAAGAGACAGGGAAGAGAGAGGGAAGAGACAGGGAACAGACAGGAAGGAGAGGGAAGAGACAGGGAAGAGAGAGGGAAGAGACAGGGAACAGACAGGAAGGAGACAGGGAAGAGACAGGGAAGAGAGAGGGAAGAGACAGGGAGGAGCCTGCGAACAGACAGGGAAGAGACCGGAATGAGACAGGGAACAGACAGGGAACAGACAGGGAACAGACAGGGAACAGACATGGAAGTGACAGGGAAGAGAGAGGGAAGAGAGAGGGAAGAGACAGGGAACAGACAGGAAGGAGACAGGGAAGAGACAGGGAAGAGAGAGGGAAGAGACAGTGAACAGACAGGAAGGAGACAGGGAAGAGACAGGTAAGAGAGAGGGAAGAGACAGGGAGGAGCCTGCGAACAGACAGGGAAGAGACCGGAATGAGACAGGGAACAGACAGGGAACAGACAGGGAAGAGACAGGGAACAGACAGGGAAGTGACAGGGAAGAGAGAGGGAAGAGAGAGGGAAGAGACAGGGAACAGACAGGAAGGAGACAGGGAAGAGACAGGGAAGAGACAGGGAACAGCCAGGGAAGAGACAGGGAGGAGCCAGGGAGGAGCCAGAGAAGAGAGAGGGAGGAGCCAGGGAAGAGACAGGGAAGAGAGAGGGAACAGACATGGAACAGACAGGGAAGAGACATAGAACAGACAGGGAACAGACATGGAACAGACAGGGAAGTGACATGGAACAGACAGGGAACAGACAGGGAAGAGACAGGGAAGAGCATGCGAACAGACAGGGAAGAGACAGGGAAGAGACAGGGATCAGACAGGAAACAGACAGGGAACGTCTTGGCTGGTTGTAAGTTGACTCTAAGACATCAGCAATCCACAGATCAAATCAAATCAAATTGTATTTCTCACATCCGCCAAATACAACAGGTGTAGACTTTACCGTGAAATGCTTACTTACGAGCCCTTTCCTAACAATGTAGAGTTTAAAAATAAGAAAATGTGCAAATAGCAAAACAATAAAAAACAATAATGAGGCTGTATACAAGGAGTAACAGTACTGAGTCAATGTGCAGGGGTACCAGGTAGTAATGAGGCTATATACAAGGAGTAACAGTACTGAGTCAATGTGCAGAGGTACCAGGTAGTAATGAGGCTATATACAAGGAGTACCAGTACTGAGTCAATGTGCAGAGGTACCAGTACTGAGTCAATGTGCAGAGGTACCAGGTAGTAATGAGGCTGTATACAAGGAGTAACAGTACTGAGTCAATGTGCAGAGGTACCAGGTAGTAATGAGGCTATATACAAGGAGTACCAGTACTGAGTCAATGTGCTGGGGTACCAGGTAGTAATGAGGCTATATACAAGGAGTACCAGTACAGAGTCAATGTGCAGAGGTACCAGGTAGTAATGAGGCTTTATACAAGGAGTACCAGTACTGAGTCAATGTGCAGAGGTACCAGGTAGTAATGAGGCTATATACAAGGAGTACCAGTACTGAGTCAATGTGCAGAGGTACCAGGTAGTAATGAGGCTATATACAAGGAGTACCAGTACTGAGTCAATGTGCAGAGGTACCAGGTAGTAATGAGGCTATATACAAGGAGTACCAGTACTGAGTCAATGTGCAGGGGTACCAGGTAGTAATGAGGCTATATACAAAGAGTACCAGTACTGAGTCAATGTGCAGGGGTACCAGGTAGTAATGAGGCTATATACAAGGAGTACCAGTACTGAGTCAATGTGCATGACATTCCCTTCCTAAGGCTGATTCAACAGAGCCTGTATTGGAGTATTCATATAGTATCTTATATATACAGTACATTTCCCCCGTTGGTCAAATAAAATTACAGAATGGCTTTGGGTATTGCACAAATTACACAGAGAATCCTCACATTTATTGATTCTCCCAGTTTTCAAAATAGGGCACACATATCTTATGTTACAACCTTAAGTGCTGCTAAGGCACTTTTGATTGAATCCGATCCAAAGGAAATGAAATATGCTTGTGTAAGCCACACAGCCAAGACCCGGACAGTGGCTCATTGCTCCGTGCATTTCTGGGTGCACAATAGCATTCAAAGGACATCCATCCAACAACAGACAAATATAACTAAAACAATATCCGTCAAGTAAGAATATTTATTACCGTACGTAACTTTGTCTTTCTGTTCTTGTTAGCTTTACACAATCAAGTCCAGCTCCTTAGTTTAATCATTAAAACAACAACATACTGATAGAGAATATTTGTTCAGGGCATGTACACAGTGTCAGGTATCCCCCCATGTACTTTGAATTGTCTAGTAATTAAGTTTGGAAGTATTGTTTAATCAAAGGGATTCTTAGTCGTTAGAGAGGAAGTCTTGAAATACATTTGAACTCAGCAGAAGACAATGAATTCATCAACTCTGCTAACTGGCTAATGTCCGCTAACTGGCTAATGTCCGCTAACTGGCTAATGTCCGCTAACTGACTAATGTCCGCTAACTGACTAATGTCCGCTAACTGACTAATGTCCGCTAACTTGCTAATGTCCACTAACTGACTAATGTCCGCTAACTGGCTAATGTCCGCTAACTGGCTAATGTCTGCTAACTGGCTAATGTCCGCTAACTGACTAATGTCCGCTAACTGGCTAATGTCCACTAACTTGCTAATGTCCACTAACTGACTAATGTCCGCTAACTGGCTAATGTCCGCTAACTGGCTAATGTCTGCTAACTGGCTAATGTCCACTAACTGACTAATATCCGCTAACTGACTGATGTCCGCTAACTGGCTAATGTCCGCTAACTGGCTAATGTCCGCTAACTGGCTAATGTCCACTAACTGACTAATGTCCGCTAACTTGCTAATGTCTGCTAACTGGCTAATGTCCGCTAACTGGCTAATGTCCACTAACTGACTAATGTCCGCTAACTTGCTAATGTCCGCTAACTGGCTAATGTCCGCTAACTGGCTAATGTCCGCTAACTGGCTAATGTCCACTAACTGACTAATGTCCGCTAACTGGCTAATGTCTGCTAACTGGCTAATGTCCACTAACTGTCTAATATCCGCTAACTGACTAATGTCCGCTAACTGGCTAATGTCCGCTAACTGGCTAATGTCCGCTAACTGGCTAATGTCCGCTAACTGGCTAATGATTGTGTTGTTATTCCAAATGTCACTTGTTTTAGTCCTTTTTGTCAGCCTTTCAACTTTAGTCAATGTAGCTCCGAGACATTTTGGAGGGAAAAAACCCCAAAGCACAGCACCATGGAAATTACGGAATAACATTTAGTAATTGAACGCTCCGAGTGATTATTAATGCAAATATTTCCTTTTTTTTCACACAGTTTTTTTCTTGTTTTGCATGTCTACCCTTGTGAATAATGTTATTTTATGGCTGATATCAACAGTTTTAGAAGGCCTTCCAATAGTTAATCAGCTTAGATGGTAAGAAAACCTATAGCGGAGTGAGCTAAGCAGCAAAATATGTAATATAAACAAATGGTAAAACAATCTAATTTCTGCAAAACCAGGACAAAAGCCAGTATACTGTTACAGAAATGTGAGATGCTGTTTTTACTGCAGTTAGTTTTGTTTGCTCTGTGTTGGAGTGTAATAGCCGTTTGTTCATTGTGCCCTCTTGGTATTTTACACATGTTTTTTTTACAGTAAAACAACCACCAAGGTCAGGGTTCCCTATAAGGACTGCCAATGGTCCTCTGGTAGTCTTCGGGTTGTAGGAATTCCCCAACTGGAAGGCAATTGTTCAGCTGTTATTGCTTTTGAATTCCATGTATGAAATGGCATCACCTTCTGCTAATTATACGTATCGAGAACATTTTACATTTACATTTTAGTCATTTAGCAGACGCTCTTATCCAGAGCGACTTACAGTAGAGTGCATACATTTTTATTACATTTTACATACAAAATTATGTGTTTCAGTGTGTTCACATATTTTGTGAAAGGATCTAGTTTTTCCTAAAGTAACATTTCACAACATTTTTCTACTGCATTTTAAGCCTGAGGGAAAAATATATCCACAATAGCAAATCTCATTTAATCTCAGATTCGCTGTGATCTTTAATCTGGGACTTTGTGTGATTCTCTTTTGGAGAAGACAAGGCTGCAGAATGACCACAGGACACAGTTATGTAGGGCTGGTTCTCTTCCCATTACATCTCACTAGATTCAGCATGACTGATACATTCTGTCACCCTTCTGTGCAAATCCTCACAATATCTGCTGTGTACACACTCACGGCATGCTGGGAAATGAATTTGTTCTGTCACCCTGTCCTCCTCAGCCCTTCCAGGGGGACAGAGTGGACACTGGGGAGGGACCCTAAAATCTGAACTAGGGTGATGTCCGTCAAGAGTGGTGCTCGGTAGAGACAATGGATGGGGGCGGGGTCAGCGTGGCATGAGGAACAAAACAAAAGGGATGTCACACCCTGACCTTAGAGATCCTTTTAATTCTCTATTTGGTTACGTCAGGGTGTGACTAGGGTGGGCAATCTATGTTTTCGATTTCTTTTTTGGCCTGGTATGGTTCCCAATCAGAGGCAGCTGTCTATCGTTGTCTCTGATTGGGGATCATATTTAGGCAGCCTTTTCCCACCTGTTGTTTGTGGGATCTTGTTTTTGTATAGTTGCCTTGAGCACTGCAATACTACACGTTTGTTATATTCTTTGTTGTTTTGGTACTGTGCTGTTAAGCCCTACTAAACTTTACGTTTCGTTTGTATTTGTTGTTTTTGTCACAATTCCAAAAGTGGTGAGTGAAGGAGTCAGGCGCAGAGAGCAGGGTAGTTCAGAAAAGACGTGTATTTAATATTCCAAAAATCTCAGAGAGACGGTCACGCCACACAAACAAGGGTGCGTAAAGTCCCAGTCCAAAACAAACAGGACTAATCCGAATAGGAACAGACACCACAGGAATGAGCAAAACACCACCAACAGAATAACAAGCCCGCACAAAAGTCGGCGGGCCAACTGGGTTTAAATAGCCCACAATAAACCTAAACACAAAACAGGTGCAACAAATCAGACAAAACTAAAGAAAACAGAAAAGGGGATCGGTGGCAGCTAGTAGGCCGGAGACGACAACAGCCGAGCGCCGCCCGAACAGGAAAAGGCACCATCTTCGGCGGGATTCGTGACAGTTTTTTCGGTGTTCATTAAAACTTCTATTGGCTGGGGGCAGTATTGAGTAGCTTGGATGAATACGGTGCCTAGAGTAAACTGCCTGCTACTCGGGCCCATTAGTAGATTTGGATAAAAAACACTCTGAAGTTTCTAAAACTGTTTGAATGATGTCTGGGAGTATAACAAAACTCATATGGCAGGCAAAAACCTGCCAGAAAGTGGCAGGCAAAAATCCAGCCAGGAAGTGGGAAATCTGAGGTTTGTAGGTTTGCCTATCCAATATACAGTGTCTATGGGGTCATATTGCACTTCCTAAGGCTTCCACTAGATGTCAACAGTCTTTAGAACCTTGTTGTGATGCTTCTACTGTGAGGAGGGGGGAATGAGAGCTGAATGAGTCATGGGTCTGCCAGAGTGGCATGAGCTGATCATGCTCGCTCACGTCAGAGTTAGCTCCATTGCATTTCTACAGACAAAGGAATTCTCCGGTTGAAACATTATTGAAGATTTATGATAAAAACATCCTAAAGATTGATTCTATACTTCGTTTGACATGTTTCTACGAACTGTAATATGATGTTTCGTCTGAACTTTTGCCTGGACCTGCCCGCGTGTCGTGAGTTTAGATTGTGTACTAAACACGCAAACAAAAAGGAGGTATTTGGACATAAATTATGGACTTTATCAAACAAATCCAACATTTATTGTGGAATTGGGATTCCTGGGAGTGCATTCTGATGAAGATCATCAAAGGTATGTGCATATTTACAATGCTATTTTTGACTTCTGTTGACTCCACAACATGGCGGATATCTGTATGGCTTGTTTTGTTGTCTGAGCACAGTACTCAGATTATAGCATGGTGTGCTTTTTTCCGTAAAGTTTTTTTTAAATCTGACACAGCGGTTGCATTAACTTCTCTGGGATATGTGGGATGCTAACGTCCCACTTGGCCAAAAGCCAGTAAAAATGCAGAGCGCCAAATTCAAATAAATTACTATAAAAATCTAACTTTCATGAAATCACACATGAAAGACACCAAATTAAAGCTACACTTGTTGTGAATCCAGCCAACATGTCTAATTTCAAAAAGGATTTACGGCGAAAGCACACCTTGCGATTATGTTAGGTCAGTACATAGTCACAGAAAAACACAGCCATCTTTCCAGCCAAAGAGAGGAGTAACAAAAAGCAGAAAAAGAGATACAATTATTCACTAACCTTTGATGATCTTCATCAGATGACACTCATAGAACTTCATGTTACACAATACATGTATGTTTTGTTCGGTAAAGATCATATTATTTCAGCTTTATAGCGTGACTGAACTTTAAAGGCAATTTCCTGCTGTTAGCGAACACTGCATTCACGGTAAACGCTGCACATGCTAAATAGAAAATTACCTTAACATTACTATTGCAGTATCTGTAACGCTTCAGCTTTACAGACGGAATAGAACGCTGAATGTTTGTTTGTTTTGGAGGGGACTGTATTGTGTTTGCGGGGGGGGGGGGGGGGGGGGGGGGGGGGCGTCTTTTCGGATGTCAGGGCAGTATTCTGCTCAGTTGAACATCCTGCGACCAAGCATATGTCACCAGTCTAGCAGCGAACCGCTTTCTCTGCTAGGGACCACATCGTTACTGCCATCTGTGACAGTACCCTTGAGGGTCCTGCCTGGTGCTTCGGATCAGCCAGTTTGGGGTCGGGGGTGGGGGGTGGGGTTGGTGGGGAGGACCACTGCTGAGAGGGAGGGAGAGAGGGAGAGAGAGAGGGAGAGGGTGTGTGTGTGGGTGTCCAGAACAGTGGGAAGGGAGAGAGCCAGAGATGGGAGCTAGGAGTCACCCCCCCTTCACCCCCCCCCCCCCCCCTCCAACCCTAGGAGAAAGGAAGTCTGGGGTGAACTCAAAAGTCCAAGACACCAGTATGGGAAAGATTAGAGTCTGGGGGTAGCGAGACATCCACATCCAGCATGCAGATAGAGGAAATGCTGGAATAGGAGCAGGAAGACCAAATGGTCTATCAAACACACCCCTCGCTGACCTCCCATGAGTCGGGCTGGCCACGATGGAAGATCCAGGCCCTTTCTTCTTCTAATGATTTCCTCAGTAATCAGCACAGCGGAAGCGCTGGAGTCCAGGGTGATTATCTGGAAAGGATTCTTTAATCGCTTGGTTCTCAAGGTTTGAAAAAAAGAACGATAGAGAGAGAAAGAGAGAGAGAAGAGGGGGAAAGAGAAGAGGAAACAAGGCTGATAAAAAGGAGGGGGGGGGGGCAGCTAGTCTGAGAGGACTGGGCTGCCCACTGCAAGCTGTCTGAAGTAACGGACATCCTTTGTAACTCTCAGGGTAAAGTCAAGGTTTAGATCATGTGTCTGTTGATACGGGACATACAAAACAAGTCTACGCTCAAAATGTTTATCTGATCCATCCAATGACCACCTTGACCAAAGTCACCCACACAAGACGATGATGACGTACTGTTGCTCTGTTTGAGCTGTGCAGATTGTACTTTTACCTCCACACCTTACACTGTCTGTCCTCACAAAACGTAAAGAAATTACCCTTTTTGTTGGATTAGTCAGATCCTATGTTTATAACGAAAGTTCTCCTTTATGAAGCACTAATCAACCCAGACAACAAGAAGGAAGTGATGTCATGACTGATGCCGAGGTCACACCATTAACCAAACCACAGGAATGAGTGGCCGGGTGAGTCAGACAATTCCCATAGGTTGTCTGTAACCCAGCCCATGAGAGCAGCACTGATACAGGTCACATTATACAGCATGACAGCAGTACCGAACAAGCATTGTGACAACCCTGAAATGATGATCTCACAATAATAATAGTCTGCAATAATGACACATCTGGTAGTAAAGGCAGTAGAAAAGGGAGTGGGGCTGACAACATGGTCAGAGTGGACACTGAGAGTGAAGGTGATGGTGGAGTATCCGTAACATCTGACTGCATAACAATGGGGTGAGGGGAGGAGAGAGGGAGGGAGAGAAGAGGGGAAAGCGTAGCTAGGAAGAGACTGGAGAGCACACCTGACACCTTCCAAAGCTGGCTTAGTGATGTTTGGTGGTGAAATTAAAGGGTTGCTGTGAAACAATATCGATGTCAGGCGTTCTCGTGGTTTTCTTTTCAGGAGCTGAATTCCTGTTTGAATGATACTCGGTGTCTGATTCCCTGAACCTAATGTGCCTAAGCCGTTTAATGCGGCATTCGGTTTCGCCGTCAACAATGACAATGTACGCTGGTATTCCTGGAGCATAATAACATACAGCAGCACCTAAAGCCTGTTTGACAGTCCCAGAATATTGTTTTCATTTTGGAATTTCCCACCTTGTACTCTGTCCTTCAAACCGGCGTGTAGAATAAGCCCTGTCCCCAGTTTTAGTCTTGATTTGTGGTGATGTTACATATATTAACTCCTGAAAATGTCCCTGAGACGTGAACACATCTCCAAACAGATGTATACCGGTATGTCCACTTATCAGCACTACAATAGCAGCCCACCTGCGACATTGTCTTCAAGGCTATAGATACCTTTGTCTCACAAATGACTGCGCTTTCTTCTCATGTATCATCTCGTAAGTACCGGCTGTCATAGTTTAAGCACCGTCCGTCTCTCTCTGTGGAGCACATGGGAATACATATGGTTTTAAAGGTATTGAGCTTCCTCTATTCCTCTACCTACCTGGTGCTAGGTCTGGAGGCTAGACATGTGCAAGTCACTGAAGACATTACTCTCCCTCCAGCACACACCTCCCTCCCTTGACCTCCACCTCTTCCCCATCTTTCCCTTCTCAACCATTACCCAAAGTATTTAACTAACAATGCCCAAATTGCTTATACAGACATGTCACATTTAATCATCCGAATGTCAGACTTTTGAATTGAATATTGTTCAGTGCAACAGAAAAGCCCTGTAGCTGAAGGGCGAGCAGGTGATATGAGTAGCACGACTAAAGTAATGAATATTGTAATTAGACACCCCACATTTTCAGAAAAGCTTAAACGTTGAGAGAAAGAGTAGTAGTATCACTTTACCCCAGCTAAAGGTTCCCTGGTTACTTCTTTTGAACTTCTAATGGGTATTAGAAGGTAAAAGAAACAGTCTGGGGTTTTCACTCCCAGGATGCTCCTCTTCTCTCTGCACCTTGAAGAGGAGAGAGAATGAAAGAGAAAGAGAAAGAGAAAAGAGAGAGAGAGAGAGAGAGAGAGAGAGAGAGAGAGAGAGAGAGAGAAAGAGAAAAGAGAGAGAAAGAGAAAGAGAAAAGAGAGAGAGAGAAAGAGAGAGAGAGAGAGAGAGAGAGAGAGAGAGAGAGAGAGAGAGAAGGAAAGAGAAAGAGAAATAAGGAAAGAGAAAGAGAGAGAAGGAAATAGAAAAGAAAAGAGAAGAGAGAGAGAGAGAGAGAGAGGAAGAGAGAGAGAGAGAATCAAATCATTTTATAGGTCACACCCACATATTTAGCAGATGTTATTGTGCAGGTGTAGCAAAATACTTGTGTTCCTAGTGCCAACAGTGCAGTAGTGTCTAACAGTAGTATCTAAAAATTATTCACAAAAATACACACAAATCTAAAATGAAAAAGTATGGAATTAAGAAATATATAAATATCAGATATCAATATCAGCAATGTCAGAGTAGCATTGACTAAAATACAGTAGAATAGAATAAGTATATACATATGAGATGAGTAAATCAGTATTTAAACATTATTTAAGCATTATTAAAGTGACTAGTGTTCCATTATTAAAGTGAACAGTGATTCCAAGTCTATGTATATAGGGCAGCAGCCTCTAAGGTGCAGGGTTGCTTAACCGGGTTGAAGCTGGCTAGTGATGGCTATTTAACAGAAACACA
The DNA here is from genome assembly GCF_029448725.1 of Salvelinus fontinalis. NCBI lineage: Eukaryota > Metazoa > Chordata > Actinopteri > Salmoniformes > Salmonidae > Salvelinus > Salvelinus fontinalis. The sequence goes on from NC_074689.1 coordinate 26,167,098, forward strand.
AAAGAAAAGAGCGAGAGAGAAAGAGAGAGAGGAGAGAGAGAGAGAGAGAGAGAGAGAAAGAGAGAGAGAGAGAGAGAGAAAGAGAGAGAGAGAGAGAGAGAGAGAAAGAGAGAGAAAGAAAGAGAGAGAGAGGGAGAGAGAGAGAGAGAGAGAGAGAGAGAGAGAGAGAGAGAGAGAGAGAGGGGGGGGGGGAGTAAGGAAGGAAGGAAGGAAAGAGGAAGAGAGAGAGAGAGATAAATGGTAAGAACAAGACAAACACCAGTCTTCTCCATCTCCCCATCCTGTACACAGCAAGCTGTCAGCGATCCTCTCTGTGCTGCACCACATCCACCGCCGGCAGCAATGGCATGTCAAATAGCCTTCTAAATCAACAGTTATGTCTCCCCGCCATAGCCATTAACACAGGCATGAGAAAACTCCCAACTTCAACTTTTTGAACATCTTCTGATGTGTAGGCTTGTGTTTCAGCATATCCCCCAACCAGACCAGTACACTATATACACGTATTTAACCTCCAGTGACCTGGCTCTCCTTCAGCTAACACCTACTGTACAGGCCCCCTGTGTATCCTGAAAACTCTAGCCTCTGTTCTACTACCACAGTGACCTCTGATCTGCTACCATCATGGCCTCTGATCTGCTACCATCATGGCCTCTGATCTGCTACCATCATGGCCTCTGATCTACTGCCATCATGGTCTCTGATCTGCTACCATCATGGCCTCTAATCTGGAACCATCCTGGTCTCTGATATGCTACCATCATGGTCTCTGATCTGCTACCATCATGGCCTCTGATATTCTACCATCATGGCCTCTGATGTGCTACCATAATGATCTCTGATCTTCTACCCTCAAGGCCTCTGATCTGCTAACATCATGGCCCCTGATCTGCTACAACCGTGGCCTCTGACCTACTGCCATCATGGCCTCTGATATGCTACCATCATGGCCTCTGATCTACTACTATAATGACCTCTGACCTACTGCCATCATGGCCTCTGATCTACTACCATCATGACCTCTGACCTGCTACCATCATGACCTCTGACCTACTACCATCATGACCTCTGACCTACTACCATCATGACCTCTGACCTACTACCATCTTGCCTCTGACCTACTAGCATAATGGCCTCTGATCTGCTACCATCAACTCAGACTCAGACTGTCTAACTGGGCAGGCACTAACACCTGTACTCTGCCTGTCAGACTGTAGTGGGATGCAGAGGCCCTAGACGGTTCTTGGGAATGAAAGGCATAACCCTTGTTTTTGAAAGGTCAGCTTATTAATGGATTATAAAGCATTAGCAAACTGATTGTTATTTAATTATTATAATCACCGAATCTTTGTATTCTGTATGTATTCACCATGTATTACTAGGACATGTGATCATATAAATCACTAAGAATGTTAGTCTAATGATTAACAAACTATTTAATACTGTTTTCTAACTAGTTTATACACAGAATATCAACATTTAAACACCATTCAAATTTAGCTCAAGTTAGCTTGTTTGCTCTTTTGTTTATCCGTCTATGATTAATCTTATTATTCAAATGTGTTTTAATACTTGATAGACACATGGCAACCTTAATCTAGCGACGTGTCATTGTTTTAGAGTAACGTTTACTTTCACCTTCAAAACTTCTTAAACGCGCTGTACGACCTCCACGGCACCTACTGCAGAACAACTTGGCAGCCAGAACAAGTGATCCATGCTAAGGCAGGAAGGTTGTTGGTTAAATACTAAAACTAATGCAGAGCGGGATTATCAGACGTTCTCATCGCTGTGATCCCCAGAGAGTGATCCAGCGTGTGACATGGCTGTCAAAACACTGACAGATTGTTTTTACCTACTCTACACCCCTGACTGACACCTATTCCCCTGGGTTCCCAAGGCTTTCTTTAACACAGTAAATCCACTCTTAACAGTCTATTGAGCAACACTTTTACCAAGAGCTTAATATGTATTTTTACAATGTTATTACTGAACTCATTCAGAATAAAGGGAAGCAAAGGGAGCACAAATGTAGAGAGTTTGATGAGGCCTCGAGTCAAACAGGAAATGGGGAAATTACAATTTCCTAGGATGCTTTTGTTGTCGTCATAGCAATTAAATAATTTCTCTTTGTTCTCTTGGTACGTAAGACATTAAACAGTCTTGGATTGTTTTTCAGCCCAGAGCCTTTGGTGTACTAGTGGCAGAGAAAGACTTGCTCATATGTGGGTCATTGACCCCTATGGGCCCAAATACCTCGAGACACTGAGATCTGAGAGACCTGGCTTAATGGTACACATTGGCTCCTTCTGCATTCTTTTCTTTTATTAGAGAAAAGCATGAGTCTTTTTAATATGTCAAAAATCCAATAAGGCCATTCAATTATATTGACACATGACAGTTCATTATGCTGCCTTATGTCACCGTCCAAATATATTGGTTAAATGCTTCCTGTGACAGAAGGCACTTTAAGACTAATCGTGAATAATTGAAGATCAATCAGGTTCAACCAGTGTTGGTCTGGACAGAATCTGTCTGCTGGGGAGCATCTCAGGGATACTGGACAGGGTTTGTCCACTGGGGAGCATCTCAGGGATACTGGACAGGATCTGTCCACTGGAGAGCATCTCAGGGATACTGGACAGGATCTGTCCACTGGAGAGCATCTCAGGGATACTGGACAGGATCTGTCCACTGGGGAGCATCGCAGGGATACTGGACAGGATCTGTCCACTGGGGAGCATCTCAGTGATACTGGACAGGATCTGTCCACTGGGGAGCATCTCAGGGATACTGGACAGGATCTGTCCACTGGGGAGCATCTCAGGGATACTGGACAGGATCTGTCCACTGGGGAGCATCTCAGGGATACTGGACAGGATCTGTCCACTGGAGAGCATCTCAGGGATACTGGACAGGATCTGTCCACTGGAGAGCATCTCAGGGATACTGGACAGGATCTGTCCACTGGGGAGCATTGCAGGGATACTGGACAGGATCTGTCCACTGGGGAGCATTTCAGGGATACTGGACAGGATCTGTCCACTGGGGAGCATCTCAGGGATACTGGACAGGATCTGTCCACTGGGGAGCATCTCAGGGATACTGGACAGGATCTGTCCACTGGGGAGCATCTCAGGGATACTGGACAGGATCTGTCCACTGGGGAGCATCTCAGGGATACTGGACAGGATCTGTCCACTGGGGAGCATCTCAGGGATACTGGACAGGATCTGTCCACTGGGGAGCATCTCAGGGATACTGGACAGGATCTGTCCACTGGGGAGCATCTCAGGGATACTGGACAGGATCTGTCCACTGGGGAGCATCTCAGGGATACTGGACAGGATCTGTCCACTGGGGAGCATCTCAGGGATACTGGACAGGATCTGTCCACTGGGGAGCATCTCAGGGATACTGGACAGCCGTGCTGTTATGTGACTGTTTTGACAGGGACCTAACACACACGTGCGCATACACACACACCACCTTCTGCTCAAACGAACCCTTTTATTTCTGGAAGTGAGACATTTGTGACAGGCCACTAATGCTGTAGTCAGGATGTCTCCCAGCAGGTGGCCGGTCCCACATCCTGCCGTCTTAAACAGTCAGGAAGACCCTCGGTCCTGGCAACATCACACACACAATGAATAACTTCAATTAAGACAGAGGAACACTCTAATGATGCGCAGAAAAACATTTGATATCCAGGCGTATCATGTCTGGCGATGGCCAACAGACGCTGATATCCAGCCGTATCATGTCTGGCGATGGCCAATAGATGTTGATATCCAGCCGTATCATGTCTGGCGATGGCTAACAGACGTTGATATCCAGCCGTATCATGTCTGGCGATGGCTAACAGACGTTGATATCCAGCCGTATCATGTCTGGCGATGGCCAACAGACGTTGATATCCAGCCGTATCATGTCTGGCGATGGCCAACAGACTTTGCTTTGTTGCATTATACATCAACCATTACCGCACCTGTTATATTCTTCTTCCAGGGTAAAATATAATTTCAAATGAGGGGAATTTGTATGCCATAGCACACAACACTTGTGAACAACCTGGAGCGGGAGAAGCCGTAAGCTCCGGAGCGATTTATAACGGTGTTCTGTCGTCTCATATTACTGAGCTTTTTTTCCTTCTTCTTCTTATTTTGCTGCATACACACACACACACACACACACACACACACACACACACACACACACACACACACAGTCACACACACACACACACACACACACACACACACACACACACACACACACACACACACACACAGTCACACACACACACACACACACACACACACACACACACACACACACACACACACACACACACACACACACACACACACACACAGTCACACACACACACACACACACACACACACACACACACACACACACACACACACACACACACACACACACACACACACACACACACACACACACACACACACACACACACGTCCCTTCCTCTGGAATTGTTTCATGATGCATTAAGTGTAAAGTTGCATCTTGCAGTGTGTCAGTATAGTAGGAAGGATTCCTCCACCTGGGCTGTAGATGAGGAGAGTTAAACTAATCCGGTTAGGTGGAGGTAGGCGCGACAAGAGGAAGAGTGTTGCAGCGGTATACCCACGGGCCAGGCTCTCCAGCCCGCCATGGCTTAGGCAGCGGTAAGGAGATGAGGAGGCCGTAACGCAGCCCCCCTCTCGTTACAGAAATTAGTTGGATCAGGAAGCAAACACAACTGGCTTTTATTTGATCCCTGGCCTCAGCTCTGCTCAACGGCCCTGCAGAACGGGGGGAATTTCTCCTCTAATTACTTCATGGGTCACTGCTCCTGCGGGCTGGTGTCAAAATCCAACACTTAGGATCTGATGGAAGAACGGGAGAAAGTGGGAGAGGGAGTGGGGGAGAGATAGAGGGAGAGAAAAGGGAGTGGGTAGTGACGGGGAGAGAGGGAGAGAGAGTGATGGGGATGAGTTGGTGACACGTTGTCAGGCATCTGCAACAGTTTGGGGGTGATGACAGTTTGGTGGGATGACCTTTCTGTAAAACGTAGCAGACTAGCAACTGGGGACCAAATGTGTAATGCTCCTGGCTTCCTTCGGAAAAGCCCAGGCAGGCTGACAGGACAAGGTCAGAAATGAAGCCATATCAATCTTCATTTCAATCAGGGACAGGGTTTATCTGTTGATACTGATCAAAGTGACGGTTTGTGGTATTATTCTAGTTTATATGTAAAAGTCTATGGTGTACTATTGAAGGTTCTTGGATTATTTTCTTGGATTATTTTCTTGCATTATCTTCTTGGATTATTCAGATAATATATTTATTTAATCCAAAATGGCAGATCAACTCTAAAAGAAGCCCTTCTACAGTATTCCCTCCCATCTCAAATGAATACAGTACATTTACTGAATACCCATGATGCATCTGGTGGCAACCTCCTAGTGTTGGCGAAGTCTCTCACGTTGCCGTTCTTGCTTGTCGGTGACATCAACACTATCAGATCCAGACCCATCCTAAGACATCACTCCTCATATTCTTGGCTGTTAACTACATGGGGGAAAAAAGTGTCTTGCCTGGTTTCACCTTTAAAAATATGCCAAAGTCAGTAAATAACTGATGCAAACACTGAGGAAAACAAAGACTTTATCAGCCCAAACCACCAACTCCCATACAGTATGTATCTGATATCTCACTTGTAATGTGCTGTTTTTCTTTCTTCACGAAAGCTGGATCTCGAAAATATGCTATTTTTCAAAACAGCAGGTGGAAGACTATTGTGTTGTGATATTAAGATATGAGTCCAAATGAAGCTGATCTTAGCCACTGATGGCTGGACATTCATCACATCCACATAGCCTTCTACAGGATCGTAAGGCTTCATGTGCCTAGTCGACGGGAGGTGGAGGGGGGAAGGAGAGGGGGTAGGAGGCACCAAACCCCCTAATGGTTTGTGAGGCTAGGCTTGGACACACTCCATATCTCCATATCCTCACACTCAGCAGGTAGAAAACACGATGGACCTAGGGAGCAGTATGTATCGCTGAAACTCTGTTGCTAAGCATTCTATGAACACTGCATTCAAATCAAATCAAATCAAATGTATTTAAAGAGCCCTTCTTACATCAGCTGATATCTCAAAGTGCTGTACAGAAACCCAGCCTAAAACCCCAAACAGTAAGCAATGCAGGTGTAGAAGCAGTGGTTCCCATGTTACGAATTACAATGCTATACTGCAGTGGTTCCCATCTCCAGTCCACCAGTACCCCCAACTACTGTATATACACATTTATATTGTATTCCCAGACAAACACACCTGATTTAACTTGTCAATTAATCATCAGGCCCTCAATGAGTTGAATGAAGTGTTTTTTGTCCGGTGAAACAAGAGAAATGTGTGCTGTTGCTCAACTGGAGTTGGGAACCACTGCTCTACTGCACAATCTGGTCTCAGAGCATTTGCCTATTGTTCTGTACGTAAATCCTGAGACATTACTTTTCGTATGGTATGTATTAATTTGTGGATGTCCGTCATCCATTTCGTATGATATGTTACAAATTACAATTCGTATTATATGTTAGGATTTTTGCAAAACGTGCAACATTTTACGAATTTGCTAAACTTACGATATGTCACAAATTTTCAAAACTTTTTTATGAATTTTATGAATTCTATCTAGGTGGCTAGGTGGCTAACGTTAGCTGGCTGGCTAACATTAGTTAGGCTAGGGGTTAGGGGTTAAGGTTAAGGTTAGTGGTTGAGTTAGCTAACATGCTAAGTAGTGGGAAAGTAGCTAAAATGTAGTAAGTAAAAGTTGCTAATTAGCTAAAATACAAAGTTGTCCGTGATGAGATTCGAACTCACAACTGTTGGGATGCTAGACATTTGCGTTACACACCCAACCAACCATCCCAATATCGTTTTTGCCTTAAGTAACCATCTGTCTTATGCAACCATACCAAACGTAACATATCATACTAATTTAAGTGTCCCGGATATAGTTTGCTATGTTGCGTCAAGTCTATGAGACCAGGCTGTACTGCAACAAAACTGAATGGCAGTTAGTCTATATTTAGCAAATGATTTATCAAAATTAAAAGAAGTTAGAGAGTATTTCAAGACTGAACGGCTGACATATGAACCGTCACGCTATCCATCACACTGATACACTCCAAGGAACAACACACGTGAATATCAAATCAATGAAGTACATGGCCACACCGGTCCCAAAACTTGTCTGACGTTTGAGAGAGAGAGGAGGCTGCTGTCTGTCATAGCACACCACAAAGCATTAATTGAATTATTCTCTTTCTCACTGGACCCTGTTAATGGGCCTGTGGGCTTCTTGCCCAACTCCGCTGCTACAATGCAGAAACAACAGTCTGTTGTTGGTTGGTTGGTGTGTGTGCGGTGGTAGCAGGGTCCTCAATATCCAGCCAGATTGAGGGTGATTTGTTCTAAATTAATATTTCACTTCCCCCTCAGTGAAGCCAGTATGCCCCCCGTCCCTATTGAATCCTGATTTGTGGGCTGGCCCTGTCAAACCCAGCCCCCCCTCAGGCCAGCCCTGGCTCAGTTAAACCCAGCACCCCTCAGCCAAGCCCTGGCTCTGTCAAAGCCAGCGCCCCCCTCAGCCCAGCCCTGGCTCTGGCAAAGACTGTGAGACATACACGCTGAGCGCAGAGACCTAGACCACCTCAGATTCTGCACACACACACACACACACACACACACACACAAATACACACACACACACACACACAAATACACACACACACACACACACACGCACACACACACACACACACACACACACACACACACACACACACACATGCACACACGCATGCACGCACGCACAAACACACACACACACACACACACACACACACACACACACACACACACACACACACACACACACACACACACACACACACACACACACACACACGGATGCAAAAACAAATACACACATGAACAGGCACACTTGCACACATTAATACACACGTGTATATACACATTCTGCAATGTACACATGAACCTGAAACATTATCGGATATTACGTGGGGTGGAGTTCATTTTGTAGTACCCTCTATCAATGCCTCCCTACCGTTCAAAAGTTTGGGGTCACTTAGAAATTTCCTTGCTTTTGAAAGAAAATAAAATAAAAAAAATTCCCCATTAAAATAACATCGAATTGATCAGAAATACAGTGCAGACATTGTTAATGTTGTAAATTACTATTGTAGCTGGAAATGGCTGGATTTTTATTGAAATTTCTACATAGGCGTACAGAGGCCCATTATCACATAAAATAAAATACTATGTTATTAGTCACATGTGCCAGATGCAACAGGAATACAACCTTACAGTGAAATGCTTACGAGCTCCTAACCAACAATGCAGTTTACAAAAATACAGATAAGAATAAGAAATAATTGTAACAAGTAATTAAAGAGCAGCTGTAAAATAACAATACCGAGACTATATACAGGGGGGTACCGGTACAGAGTCACTGTGCGGGGGCACCGGTTAGTTGAGGTAATATGTACATGTAGGTAGAGTTATTAAAGTGACTATGCATAGATGATAACAACAGAGAGTAGCAGCGGTATAAATGAGGAGGAGAGGGCGGGGCAATGCAAATAGTCTGGGTAGACATTTGATTAGATGTTCAGTAGTCTTATGGCTTGGGAATAGAAGCTGTTTAGAAGCCTCTTGGACCTAGACTTGGCGCTCTAGTACCGCTTGCCATGCGGTAGCAGAGAGAACAGTCTATGACTATGATGGCTGGAGTCTTTGACAATTTTTAGGGCCTTCCTCTGACACCGACTGGTATAGAGGTCCTGGATGGCAGGAAGCTTGGCCCCAGTGATGTACTGGGCCGTTCGCACCACCCTCTGCAGTGCATTGCGGTAAGAGGCCAAGCAGTTGCCTTAAAGAGAATTGATGCAACCAGTCAGGATGCTCTCGATGGTGCAGCTGTAGAAACTTTTGAGGATCTGAGGACCCATGACAAATCTTTTCAGTTTCCTGAGGGGGAATACGTTTTATCGTGCCCTCTTCATGACTGTCTTGGTGTGCTTGGACCATGTTAGTTTGTTGGTGATGTGGACACGAAGGAACTTGAAGCGCTCAACTTGCTCCACTGCAGCCTCATTGATGAGAATGAGGGCGTGCTCGGTCCTCTTTTTCCTGTAGTCCACAATCATCTCCTTTGTCTTGATCACATTGAGGGAGAGGTTGTTGTCCTGGCATCACAGTGCCAAGTCTCTGACCTCCTCCCTATAGGCTCTCGTCTTTGTCTTCGGCAAACTTAATGATGGTGTTGGAGGCGCGCCTGGCCGTGAAGTCATGAGTGAACAGGGAGTACAGGAGGGGACTGAGCACGCACCCCTGAGGGGCCCCTGTGTTGAGGATCAGCGTGGCGGATGTGTTGTTACCTAACCTTACCACCTGGGGGCGGCCCCTCAGGAAGTCCAGGATCCAGTTCCAGAGGGAGGTGTTTAGTCACTGGGTCCTTCGATTATTGATGAACTTTGAGGGCACTATGGTGTTGAACGCTGACCTGTAGTCGATGAATAGCATTCTCACATAGATGTTTCTTTTGTCCAGGTGGGAAAGGGCAGTGTTGAGCGCAATAGAGAGTGCAACATCTGTGGATCTGACGGGGCAGTATGCAAATTGGAGTGGGTCTAGGGTTTCTGGGATAATGGTGTTGATGTGAGCCATGACCAACCTTTCAAAGCACTTCATGGCTACAGATGTGAGTGCTACGGGTCGGTAGCCATTTAGGCAGGTTATCTTAGTGTTCTTGGGCACAGGCACTATGGTGGTCTGCTTAAAATATGTTAGTATTACAGACATGGAGAAGTTGAAAATGTAAGTGAATACACTTGCCAGTTGGTCAGCGCATGCTCGCTTTATACGTCCTGGTAATCCGTCTGGCCCTGCGGCCTTGTGAATGTTGACCTGTTTAACTTCTTTGGGGTAGGGTGCAGTATTTTCACGTCCGGATGAAAAGCATGCCCAGAGTAAACGGCCTGCTACAAACCTATAAAAGCTAGAATATGCATATTATTAGTAGATTTGGATAGGAAACACTCTGAAGTTTCTAAAACTGTTTGAATGATGTCTGTGAGTATAACAGAACTCATATGGCAGGCAAAAACCTGAGCAAAAATCCAACCAGGAAGTGGGAAATCTGAGGTTGGTCGATTTTCAACTCAGCTCCTATTGAAGATACAGTGGGATATTGGTAATGTTGCACTTCCTAAGGCATCCACTAGATGTCAACAGTCGTTAGAACCTTGTCTGATGCTTCTACCGTGAAGTGGGGCCAAAGGAGAGAGGAAAGTCAGGTCTATCATGACCTGAACATGCCCTGACCATGCGTGTTCACGTGAGAGCGTGCTCTGTTCCATCGCACTTCTAAAGACAATGGGATACTCTGGTTGGAACATTATTGAAGAATTATGTTAATGGGACTGTAATTTGTTTTTCAACAAGAC